>NW_010406777.1:27195-39160 GCF_000710305.1 Buceros rhinoceros silvestris | reverse complement strand
TGCTGAAAATTCTAGCGAAGAGCAGGTGAGGAAGGACACTGCAGTGCAA
The DNA here is from genome assembly GCF_000710305.1 of Buceros rhinoceros silvestris. Taxonomy (NCBI): domain Eukaryota; kingdom Metazoa; phylum Chordata; class Aves; order Bucerotiformes; family Bucerotidae; genus Buceros; species Buceros rhinoceros. The sequence continues at coordinate 39,111 of NW_010406777.1, read as the reverse complement.
CAACCAGCTGCTTAAAGCCAGGATATGTAGGTCCTGCCCCTCTTAAGTTCCCAGTGCTCACCTCCTGTTTCCATGCCTTGATGATTTAAGTCCCCCCTCTGCACTTTGTCTCCCTGCTGCCCTCCAAAGCACCAACTCATATTAATCTTCTCTCTCCTTGCTGAGTTGCAAAGTACTTAAGAGCAGGAAAACGGAGCCCTTGCCTTTATAGAGTCCCCTGTGCCCTCTTGGCACTGTGCAAATAAATACAGGGGAGTAAGTTGGAGCCTCTCATCCACGCTGCTCCCAGGGCCACAGAAAGCCTGGGCTTCACCCCAGAGCTTGCCGGAGTGCCGAGGAGAAGGGATGTTCCCCTCACTACCTTGCTCTGCTTCTCCCTGGTCCCCCAGTATTGCCTCTGTCTCCAAGTTCCCCTTGTCACAGCCCCATGTCCCCCTCTTCCACTTTCACCCTGCACCTCCCAGCACCGCAACTCCGTTAACGGCCTCAGCTCACTCACCCAGCCTGGGGAGGGAGAGAAAATGGAAAGGAAATATTTCTCTGGAAGCAAGATGATAACTGGTGAAGGCCAGGTAAAAGTTGCTGGGTTTGTCAGTATTCGAGGAGCTGGATCTGCTGAGCCACGCAGGCTGCCACCGCAGGCTGAGAGCTGGATCGTAACGTGCCACTGCCATCTGCGGGGCTGCCGCTGCTAGCGGCGAAGCCGGCCGGGCTCTGGAGGATGCTGATCTGTTCTGGTTATTACCCACTTCCCCAAGGAAGGCTGCAGCCCTTTTTCCCCTCCTCACCCTCTTGCTGGAGCTGCCAGGCAGAGTAGCGGCAGCGAGAGACAAGTGCAGCAAACACTCTCTGACAGTGTGTTTTGGATGCATTTCAGGTGGAAACACAAAAAACTGAAGCGTGTTTGATCCTAGCTGTACCTGCCTTCCATATTCATGTTCGTGCGCCTCCATGTCGTTATGGGATTAAAGCATCATTAAGCACACAATGAAAGCCTTTGATAACGCTCTGCCCTGTGCTCCTCCTTGCCTTTCTCTTTTGCATTTCCCCTACCACATCCTCTTTCTTTTTTCCTTTTTTTTTTTTTAAATCAAGTCTTTTTCCACTTTCTTTCTTTCTTTTCCCTAGTGATTTCAGGGCTGTTTTGGAGTAATCGCTGAGATATGACACAGTTGAAAGGACTGCTTTCTGACTGTCCTTTACACAGGTTTATGTACCGTTTTTAGCATGGCAAACTGGAGGCAGCGTCGTCCAGTGCAAATCTGTGCAGCTCTGCCCAGGCCCCCAGCGGCTCTGCCAGGCTGGGAAAGCAGAGGCTGAGCTGGTGCAAAGAGGGAAGGGACCGCCAGCAGGTCCCAAGCGCAGGGCTCTGGTGTCAGTTCCGGAGATATCCCACTGGTGGTGGGGAAGCTGCTTCGGATTTACACCAGGACAGGAGTATCTGCTGTTCAACAGCCTCTTTGCAACCTCATTACTGAGAGCTGCAGAGTTTCAAGCAGCTGCTGTAGAACACCAGTAGTACTTTTAATAAAGGTGCTGAGACCAATCTACTCCTGTATGGGAAACGTGACAGCAATTTAGATGGAAAGCCTCTGTTTTCCAGACAGACACTCAGCCAGTTAGTGCAAACAAAAAGGCACTTGTAACTCCAGTCCTTTAATCTTACTCTCTGCTTCATGATAGATAAGGCGTCTTGACATCAAATTGCACTAATATGGTCCTCTGAAGATTAGCGCTGTGGACAATGCTTGTCGGCTGGCTTTCTCTGATATGTGTGCGGAGTGTAGCGAGGTCTGGTGGTCAAAGCAGGGATGCTGCTATGGAAAATGGGCTCTTCCCATACTCTCCCTGCCTCTGACCTCTGGTCTGCCAGGGGATGACCTTGCCTTTTGGTTTTTGCAGTTGTAAAATGGGCATAATAAATTCTGATTGCTGTGGGGGGAGCTCACTGGGGGATGGCTAATGATTATTGGCTTGAAAATTACAGAGGAGAGAGAGGAAGAAACAGAAGGAAGGTTTTGCAATGAGTGTGGGGTGCAGGAGCTCCTTCTCTAGAGATTTCAGAGCTTTTTCCTACAGATGGTCTCATCCCTCTCATTTGAATGAAGGGGCAAAAAAATAGAAGGTCAAGCGATTTGCCCAAGGTCACTTGAGAAGCCTGGAAGTGGATCCAAGCATTGCAGGTGCCGTACACAGTGGGCAGACCCACAAACACCCTGCCACATGCTTCAGTTCCTGTACTGTGCCTTGGGTAGAGCCAGGAGTCACTTCAGCAGACCCAGAGCAGCATTTGAGGGCGAAGCCCTCCCAGAATCCCTTCACCTTCCTAAGTACTCTTCCAAGTACCCCAGGCATAAAAACCAGCCTGAAGCCCACATGAAGGTAATGAGTCTGTGGATGAGCCCCTGCTGAGCCCAAAGCTTTCCCTGGTCACTCAGACCACCAGAATGAGGTTGCTGGGCTCAGCCCTTCACCCTGAGCAGCATGAGCCGTTCTCAGATGGCTCCTCCAAACCCAGGCTTCCATTCACCCTTCAAAGAAGCTTCACTGACCCCACACTGTGATGGTCTGTGACTCCATCAGCACTGGAGGAGATGGGAGGTGTGGGAGCAGTGTCAGCTCAGCGGGGAACTCACAGCAACCTCTCTGAGATCAAACTGTGTGAGTCTGGTTAAAATGGACGGGGGAACAGAAAAAAAGAGGACGATGCCTCAAGTCAATTACACCAAGCAAAACTCTGCATGAGGTGAAAGAACTTCACAGCAGAGCCAAGGCAAAACAAGCAGTGGAGTCAAGAAGCAGCTTAGAGCCCTGTGGCCAGGAATAGCAACCAGCCCTGCACGAGCAGCCGCAAAGGCAAGGGCCCAGCAAGCGCTGTCAAGCCACAGAGAGGTGAGGAAGGCAGCGGGTTAAACACACAGATGTGAGGACTGTGCTGTGGGATGTTGGATCCTGAGAGTTCCCTGCTTGGGCTCCCTCCAGAGAGCTCAGCCAGCTCTTGGTGGATGAAAACAGTGGTGGAGAGACACCGAGGGCTCAGCGTAATTGCAGGGACTGCTGCTCACCCAGCAGCATGGCTGCCGGATAAAACCCCCTGAAGTGAGGAGCCTGTCTGCACACCGCAGACACGGGCAGCTCAGACGTGCCTCTTGTGACTGATTTTGTCCTGGAAGTTTGCAGCGGTGAAGTCTTTGCCTGGGCAATGCAGGCACGCCGCAGGCTGGGGCAGGGCAGCCAGATCCGCACCGCAACAGCACTGATCACTCCGTGCGGGAGTGCGGGCAGTCTGGAGCCAGCTCCCTGCCTGCTCCTCGCTCCCAGCGCTGCCAGGCTCCGGGGGATGGAGCAGCCCTGGTCCTGCCGCAGGGACCAGTCCGTGGGCACGAAGCTGTTGCGGACATGTGGTACCAAAGGATTCCTGCGCTAGCAACAGCCTTTTGTTGTTGTTTCAAAAGCTTTGAAACGTGTTTCATTCTCCCTTGTTCTGACATGACAAAGGACTGTTTTAATAACTGTGTGTTAAATCTGTTCAGGGGGAGAAAACGAAGGACTGGTTTAGCTGGTGGTTCCGGGAGTTGGTCTCCTATCAATAGCCTGTTTCCACCAGAGTTAAGCAGGAGATGGTGTCGGCCTCGCTGGGGTCAGCGCTGGAGCATTCCCCAGCCTCTATTCCCTGCGTGTCGGTGTTCAGCCTCGAAGGGAGATGTATAACAACGCAAAGGGCTGATTCTTCCCTCCCATCCCTCCTCTCCCGCTGAAAGCCTGGAGATCCCTGACTTAGGGCACTTCCCTGTCAAATATTGTCATGCCAATGTAAACAGAGCTCTCCAGCTCCTGGCAGTGAGGCCCTCATGCCAGGCTGCGAGGCAGGACCGGCCAACGACTCGAGCTGTCCCTGAGAACTCTGGTTTTGCAGACTTCCCCTTGGCTGCAGCAGAGCTCGGTGCCACGCCGGGGCTGCCCACGCCTGACAGAGCCGGCTGGAGGATGGCAGGGGCAGGGAGAGCGTCAGGCGTCGCGGTGGAGCTTGTAAGGCGAGGGACCAAGAGATTGACTCAATATGTGAAACCTGACAGCTCTGTGTCAAGGTCTGGCCACAGCGCAGGTCCGTGGAGGGGAACGAGGCTCATCAAATTGAGCCTGGGAAGGTTTCCAAAACCTTGTCTTCGCGAGGCAACAGCGTACAGGTTTGCATAAATATCTCTAAAATTCATCAAACAGCTCAAATGAAATACACTGAGGAAGGAACTTCTCCTGCATTTAAATCCGCACACAGTTGCTGCCCTGCCTTTGAAACCCAGCGCTGCCCGCCCCTCCATCAGCCCAGGAGCAAGGTACATTCCAGATGGTTCCCCCGTCCTAAAAAACTGCACTGCACAGCCGATTAAATTCTGCTTGTTGTAATTAAGCCCGACACAATTAGCTGTCAAGCAGGGCACTCATCTGTTTTATGTTGCAATCTCTTCAACAGGCGAGGCTGCTAGACAAGATTGTCACTTTTCGAAAAGATTTTCATTAGTTACCCTGGGCTCTGTGTCAGACTATGAAATATAAAAATGTGCTCTGTAGCCAAGTCAGAGAAATTCTCATTTAATGTTCCACACAGTATTATGAAAGTAATGTACTCTGAAAATGAATGCATTTTGGAACATTTCGGAAGAAATGTAATTTGTCTGCTAAGTAATAACTGCGTGTTCATGAATTTACTGGGTTTTTTTCAATATGCCTTTCGTAAAGTTGGGAAGACTTTTTCTGACCTAAAATGAGACAAAGAGAAACTGTTGATTCTAATGTTACTCCTTCTCCCTCCCTCTCTCCCTCCCTCTTTCTTTGGTTCGTTCTTCTCCATCGCTTCTGCGCACCCTCTGTGTAAGAACCAGGCACCGGCCAGTAAAAGTGGAAGCTTGGCAGGGGAGAAATGTGCAGCTCAAAATGGAAAAGTCAGGGGAAAACTGTGCTTGGTGGAGAGCGAGGCAGTTCAATCTTTGTGTGCCTTTAAGAACAGGGAGCAAGAAATCCCTTGTTGCTCCTCACACTTCCACAACCAGGGTCTCTCAGAGGAGAGGCAGTTGCAGTTTCTTTCCTTATAAACAGACGCTGGACTCTGGGACACACACTTTGACACTCCAGCTTTGCCTCCCTCTGCTCCAGCTCCCGCAGAGAAGAGTCGTCCCGCCAGCTCCAGCGCTGCAGCATTCACGAGTCCCAGTTCAGATCTGATGGTCTGAACTGGGGACCGCGCACAACCAGGGAGACGGGAAACAGAGCTGAGCAGCCACTGCAACGCTGGCCAAGCCAGGGTTACTGGTTTTGACTGGGCAGAAATTTGGAAGGGGGCAGAGGGAGAAATGAAAAAAATGGAAACAAGCTGGGAAAAAAGAGGAAAATAGGTGAGGAATTCCAGTGAGAACTGGGAGTGTGGTCACAAGAGGCAAGAGTGAGCTCGGCAAGCTCCTGCACTTACTGCAGGCGTGAGTTTGGTGGTTGAAGGTGCCGCGCTCTGGATCTGGGTGAGGTGGTGTCAGTGCGTCCCTGCAAGCTGTGGTTAGAAGGACTCTCCTCTGATCTGTCACTACCCCGCACTTGTGTACTTAGGGCCTGGGTGGCCTTGACCAGGGAGCAGTGCAGAGCGGCATACATTAGTGTCTCGACGCGTCTGTACAAATGGGGGTTGTCAGTTTATATGTTGAGATGAAATATAGTTTTAAGATCACAAGAAGTTACGTGCTGAAGTTTGAACCCCGCTGTGACAAGCATTACCCGGCTTTGTTTACTGCCTGTTACTGGCCATTAACTCCCTGGGCAGACACTCTTACTCAGAATTCAAGTGGGTTTAATCAGGCTTCGTTTTCCCTCCTTGGGAAGGAATAAAGTTCATTCAAATTAGCACCACTTTACCTCCAAATAGATGTACCCCCCACATGAGGTTCAGCGTGCATTTGAGAGTCGTCTTCTACCGCCCACCTTCTCCTCACTCAGATTTCCTTCACAGCAAGGCCTTCCCTGGAATAAAGCTCCCCCTTTCCCAGGAGCAGTTCTGGAAGTGCTTGCACAGGGCCGGGAGCTCGTGCTGGAGTGGATCCCAGTCCATTACCATTCGCCCACAGAAGGAAGGGCAGCAAAAACTCCGCAGAAGCATGAGATGGAGCAAATAACAACAGAGCGGGTGAGCAGGAAAACATTGTCTCTTAATTGAGCTGGGGAGAAGGAGTAGTGGTGATTACAAGGCTTGCAGATCTTTGTTTACGAGAGCTGCGATCCGTCTCCATCAGACAGAAGCATCCGAGCTGCCCTTGAGAGAGCGTCACGCAGCGGGGAGCCGAACCAGGGCGGCTGTTCGGAGAGCATGCGGGGTGCGCGGCTGTGCACGCGCCGTTTCAGCGCCAGTCCCGAATGCTGCCAGCACTTGTGGTCCACGCGGCAGAGCACCAGGGCTGTTCCTCTCCAGCGGCTTCCCTTGCTCCAGCCGGAGCGGTGCAGAACAAAGCAGGGCTGGCTCTCCTGTCCTAGATGCTAGTGGTGAAGTTGGTCACATCTCAGTGGCCTGCAGGGCTGGGGCAGAGCAGTGTGGAGTAACAGCTCGTTTGACACAAAGAGAACCCGCATAAACGGTGTAAATCTGACTGGCCCGAGACAGCAGAGACGCAGGGTGTCCGTGCGGGAGAGCTCAGCTGCACGTGCGTGGGGGCCCTTAGACCAGATCTCTGGACATCTGCTCTCCTCCCTGAGCTACTGCTCCAGCCCAGCTGCCACGGCTTCAACATCCCGGAGAAATGACTCGCATCTTTTTTTACACTGGGATGAAATGCCTGGGCAGGAAGAGAGGGTCTGTGCAGGGGACACAGATGAGCGGCAGCTCTGCTCCAAGTCCTCTAGCCATCTCCTGAGCAGGCAGTGATGGGTCTGGCGGATGCTGCCCTCAACACCCGGCTCTCCCCGCAAGCTGCCTGCCCCGCGTAGGGCTGGGGCCTGCTGTGCGGCTCGGCTGATGCTGGCACCCACAGGGATGCTGGCTCTGCTGTGCTGGTGGCCGGCACGTCGCAGGGATGTGCTAGCAGGGGTTCTTGGCTTGGTGCGACTTGTTTATTGCAAATAGCTTTGGCCAGAGCTGCCGTGATAACAGTAAAAACAAAGCCCCCAAACCCCCTCCTGCTCCATCCTTTAGCTGGATCTGCTGCTGGCAGAGGCTTTGTCAACACCAGGTGCAAGGGGCTGCTCAGGGGGTGCAAAGAAAGCCAGCCCTGATCTGTGTGTCGGTTTAACCCTTTCCTTCCCCCATTAATATTTTTCAGTGGAAGCCCCTCCCTTCCTGAGGGATATTTTCCCCTTTTGCGAGTGTTTTAACTGGTCCATCTACCACTACGCACTGCACATCTCGGCACTGGCCACAGCTCCCTGATGCCTTCAGAGCCTTCACTGGTTTTCATCAAAACCCCACGTTGGCATCTACCACAGTGACCTCCTACACATCACAGACCACAGGTATCACCCCGGTTCTCCAAAAAGAACCTGAAGGGATGGAAGAGAAGCTCTCTGCTGCCTTTCAGGTAAGCAAATTTAAATACGTAACCCTGTCTGACAGTTTCAATTATTATGCTTTTAACAGCACTACAAGAGAGAAAAAAAGATATTTATCACAAAAGATTATTTTAGGGGAAGGAGGGGAAGATGGGGGAACTCTAGAATGTTTTATTTATGGGAAAACTGCAAATTACCTTAATAAATTCCTTTACTAAGCTGTGTCAGCTACTAAAACATTGTTCTTTGTGGGTGAATAACTTTTAATTTGAGTGTTCTAGTATTCAGCAGAGTGAGGTAATGGATTAGCAATTGCCTGTATTGTAAATGTCATCTTGGCATAATTAGGGTGATTATTGTTAACCAGTGGAGTTTAGTATTTATCTGTCACTGGGTGAGAGAATATAACAAAGCCCCAATTAGTTATAAATGGTGGTGGGTGATGGGAATGGAACACAGCCTCTGAAACGCTATTTTTGTTTTAAATTTGTTTCAGTGTTTATTTGGTTTTAACATCCATATTCATGTGGTCTCCCCCCGAACAACGGGGATAGGGAATCACGTGCCCACGTCAATGCCACGTGTGTCGGGGCAGGAATTGCAGCAGAGAAGCGCATGAGCACGGGTTGCTGCCTGCCTGTTCTGAGCAGGTATGTGTAAACTGGGAATACACGCGATCCCTGAATCTGTTCAGTACTGCAGGCTCAAGAAAGTATAAAAAGGTCTAAGAAAAGCTTTTTCAACTGACTCCATCCTGATTTCTCCTTTCGCAATCCACTCACCTTTGTCCCTTTGCCCTTGGAGTCATATTTGCCCTTCAAATGAGCCAAGTAAACGTTTGGCCTGTGATAGCAGTCACTGCCTGGGGAATGGAAGCAGATAAGCAGGGGAAAAGGGATGTGAAGTTGCTGGAAATAGCAAACATTACCCCAGCTTGCCACCCGTCTCTGACTGCGGTGCTCCTGCTAAGCTCCAGTTCCCAAACACTGGCACCCACTAACTGCAATCAGTTCAAGTGGCCTTTCCAAGTCCAGCCCTCAAAGCAGCAGTGCAGTCCGTAACCGCCCGACTGGGCTGCGCCCACTGTGACATCCTCTCTGAGGGACACCAGCACACCCAGACTCAGCGTGATCAAGATTTTAGTCTTCATTCCCATTTAGGCTCCTCACTGCCCGTTCATTGCTAACAGCACCCTGTTTCTGATGGTCGAATGGGTGCTTGAAGAGGAAGTGGTCTGAGGTCAGCTCTGCAGGACAAGAGACGCAAAACCTTATTACAGGCAGCCATGGAGTGGCGTCCCCGTGGGAAACGGCATCTCCTTTCCCCCCGGGCAGTCAGCAGCTGGTTGAAGGTACCAGGGTTAATGTCCTTTGCGAATACTTATCCGGCCTAATAGAACCGAGGATATTGCTATCACTCACAGATATTTCAAATCCTTCCTCTTAATCCTGACAAGCTCTTGCCCTTAATAACTTCAGTGGGACTTTTGCCAGAGCAAAGACTGTCAAGTCACATTCTCAAATGGAACGAGAAGAAACGCAGGAGGGGAAGTTCAAGGTGAGGGGCTTTTCCTTGATGCTTTTTATGGATGTTCATAGCTGGAAACTGGGTTTTTCTCCTTCTGATTATCTAAATGATGGATGAGTCAAACATCCTGAGAAATGTTTCCAAATCCACACACAAATGACAGAGGATGAACTGAGCAAAGCCATCAGGGACTGAGGAAAGACAGAGAAAGAAGTCTTAGAGAGCTGATAGGGAAATAAAAGTGGGAAGGAAGAAAGAGATTTCAGAGGAAAGCGAGAATCATGTATTTTGTGAAGCTTACACGAAGAAAGACTTTATATGTTTTTAGTTAATGGAAATTTGAGCACATTGTAATAATCGGTTTGTTTAGGCTATCTCAGACAACAGGTTCCTCGTAGCCACAGTGTATTAGGTGGTAGCTCTTTAAATTCTTTGGAAACCTTTTGAGACGCTCAGTCTCCTGGGACATAGATTATCTCAGCTTTCTTTAAACATTTCTATACTCTCTCCATGACAGAAAACCTAGAAAACATGACACTGAAAGCCACAAAGCAGATAAAGATCCAGCTCTTGTTTTAAGACATTTTCTGATTGCTGGGGACTCTCCTCGAGATAGAGGGAAGAGGCTTGATCAATAGTTTGCAGGGTTTAGGGCAAGCGATGCTGATAAGCAATGAGCTCTTGTCGGGATATGAGCCACAGGAGACAACGAGCAGCAAGAACAGAAGCATGGAGCTGCTCTTAGGAGGAACTGGCGTTTTCCTGCACCTTTTAAAAGTAGGCACGAGATGCCATGGGATCCCTTCGGGCACCAACTCAGGACGGATCTGTCTCTGCCCAGCTCAGCCCTGTCCAGCCCAGCACCACGTGAAGTTTGACATGCTCATACTCCCCTGGGGAGCCGGTGTTGCTCCAGGCGCCACCCAACCCTGAACTGTTTGTTTCCTCCCAGTGCACAGGGACTCTCCTTCTCACCCACGGAGGGAGCTGCTGTCACCACCTGAAAATCTGCAACATCTCTGGGAGGATCCACGGGCCTGTGGCCACAGCGGAGCACAACTGCAGCAGCCAGAGGCTTGCCAATAAAAACAGGGTTTGACCTGGTTTTGGAGTGGGTGCGACCTGGATTTACTTCCCACAAGACTGCACAGGTACTGCTTCCATTGTACACAGTATAAAGCTTGTACATACTCAGTAAGCCTCACTGAGATCCTGATTATACCTGAAACAAACCCATAAATCCAATGTATTTTTTGCAAATGCAGCCAAAGTTCTGCTATTATTTATTTAGATGCATCTGGGAGCTTACAAATTTGCAACGATTTGCCAGCACAAATATTTTTCAAAAGAGCGTTTCCCCCCTGCTCTGTAAATATTCTGCCTCCGGCCTTTGTGCGGAAAAAAGATGTTTTGGCCAAAGTAGGAAAAAATAAAAATCTATAACCGTTTTATAGAACTCGTCAAATACAATTTAGTTTTACAGAGAAGCAGGACTTTCTATTCTCTTCAGCAACTACAGGAAGGTCAATATTACCTCTATAAAACCTTCAGCAGAAGGGTTTTTCCATGGGTATGTTCCGCTTTCCATGGAAAGTCAACAGATACACTCAGAGCAGCTCCTGAACAGGACAGATCAAAACAGAATTTTTGAGAGGTTGGGCTCACTTGTATGAACTGAAGCAGAGTCTAATTCCTTAAAGGCTTGATCCAGCCCCTGCTGAGAGAGATGAAATTGCTTCAACAGAAACAGGACCTGACCGTCACTGAGAGACAAGCCAGGACCTGGAGGACCCGGCTGCTTCACGCAAGCATGGGCACGCCCTCCTCCCCCTGCCTCGGCTTCGACTGCAGACAGTCCCTGGGAGAAAATAGAAGTTCGCCATAATGCTTGATAATCCCTCATCCCAATTTGCTCCAGTTTATTAGACGTCCCTGGAAATAGGTGTGATGGAAATACCATGGAAACATGACAGCAAGTGGAGCTGTCAGTTCACAGCCTCTCCATCGCTGGATCCTTCGGGGAGAGCAGGGCTGGCATCACATGGCACATCCCTCTCCTCCTCCCAGCTGGGAGTCAAGAGCATGAAGACATCCCCATGCTGCAGCGAAGAGGGCACTTTTTCATCAGGTCTGGAGGGACAATCAAGCCAGCCACATCCACAACTGTCAGCACCAACAGCCCTCCTGTAGTAACAGCCAAAACCCCAGAATGGGCGGAAAGGGGCAGATTAAACAGCTGAACCAAGCTGCTTGCATCTGGAGAAACCAGAGGGAAGTGTTACCTCCCCCGCCCCAGCCCTCATGCTCCAGCGTTGCCACTTGGCTCCGATAATTTACTTCTAATAGTCTGGTTACAAATGAGATTGCAGAGGAAGCACGTGGCTCAGAACAGGGATTTCTGAGTCATTCTCATTTCCCCCTCATGCCTCCTAGGCCTCTAATAAACTACAAAGAGACATTAAGAAAACACTAAGAACTCTTTATCTGCTGCGATGCGGGAAGCGGTACAGTGAGCAGGCAATAATGGATCCCGTGTATTTGCAATACGTCCCTGCGGCAACAAGCGAACGAGGGAGACGGGAAGTTCAAGGGCTCAGCACACAGACTGCCCGGATCGGGCGGCCGGCGGTGGGGAGAAGGCAGGCGAGCGGTGTCTGCAGGTGGGTGAAGGCGTCTTTCCCAGCCAGTCTCTCCGGAGGCTTTCAGCCCTGCCCGTGTCTCAATCCAAGGGGAATGAAGTATCTCAGAGGCATCTTCTCCATCCCCCCAACATGTGCTGTATCACTCGGGCCACTCAAATCGCAGCGTGCAAATGGGAAGAGGACAGAGGCCACAGCCTACCTCTGCCCACAGCGTCCCTGACGGTAACCC
>NW_010406777.1:21992-27116 GCF_000710305.1 Buceros rhinoceros silvestris | reverse complement strand
TTCAGCAAAGGACCGCAGGGGAGGGGAAAATCAGGCCTAGGGATTCAGCAGGTAAATGGCCCTCCAAGGCAAAGAAATCAATGCAAAAATTATGTAGAGGTTAAAAACACGTACATAGAACTAATTACAGCAAGAAAGCTAAGCCTGGAGTGGGTGAGAGCCCTTGATAAAGGAAATGGCTCCACCAGGTAAATGGAGCAGTTGGCCTCAATGGCTCGGCTTATTTATTTTGTTTTTTCTCTTTCTTCATGTAGGTCAGTTGTCTTCCTGAGGGGGTTTCTCTTAACCTCCCTCTTAGGATCTCAATTACACACTCAACACAGATTAACAACAACAACAGATAATAGAACAGTTAGAGCAAAAGAAACCTCGGAGGAAAACTCAGTGCACTTAGACCAGAACAAATAGCAATGGGTTCACGGGGAAGGAAAATCAATGTGGCTGATATTTATTACACTCTTTATGGAGGGAGATGGGACTCAACCAGAGCCCATTTAGAGTTCTGTTCCGCTTGGGTTTTGCCATAAACAAAAATAATGAGTCCAGCCCTTCATTACAGTTTTGTGCCCAGCACATTTTAATTAGTGTTAGGAAAATAGACGGAGAAAAGAAAAAGCAAGAAAAAATAAAGAGTAAGAAAAGAAGTGAGGAAAATCTCAGGCTAATTCATAATTTAATATTGCTTCTGTTCAGGCTTCTGTTGGATCTTCCAAAAGCACCATCCCCTTTCATTTGGAGTGGATAGTTGCTGTTCAAACAGCCTCTTGATGCCGCACATGAAGAGAAACATAACAACCGTGAGTAGGGAGGGGAGTGGGAAAAAAAGGCAACAAACAATGCAGTGTGTATAGAACCTAACACAGGACTGTCCCACCCTGGCAGACAAAGACCGGCGGTGGAGACTGTAATTCAGCACGAGCGGGAACAGGGTAGAAAGGGAAAGGGCAGAGGAAAAGCACGTTGCGAGTAATCCGATCCTCGCTGTCGCCCGCTGGCCTCCCAGCACACCCACCGGCCCAGCGCAGTGTGCCCAGACACGCCGAGCTGTGCCCAGGAGTGGTCCTCTGCATGTCACACTTGCAGGGACATAACCTCGACCTCCAGGAGGGATTGGGTGGCCCTGCGGCCGCAGCCTGCGGCACAGGAGCATGGGCCGTGCTGGTGACGGGAAGCGGTTTCCGACGTGCTCTTCCCCACACTGGCTCACGTGCGCACAAAGGTAAATAAGTGTGTGTGTCTTTGTGTGCAGGTGTCAGCAGTGACCCACGAGATGTGTCCCCTGCTTGATCCATCCTCGTACGTGACTGACTGTGCTCGGACGTGGTGGAGATTGATAGGATTGAGATCAGACTCCGGTCAAGGAATTTGAAAACTGGTTTGAGGTGAGTCCTGCTTCAAACATAGCTCAAAATCAAATTCTTTAGTTGTGGCAGGGAGGGGAAAGAGAAACAGAGTAGGTGAAATAATAGCTACTGTCTAGCTGAGATAAGCCAGGCGAGACAAAATATTAATTCTGATTCTGTTAACACACCAAACAGAGAGCGCCGTAATTCCATCTGTCTGTCCAAGTCACAGAAAATGACTGTCACCGGTGGTGCATAATTCAGGGGTGATAATTCAGTAAAACCAGCTAGAAATGGTAACATCCCTCCATCTGATGCCATTGATAATAAGCCTGTTTGGGAAAGGGAGGTCCTCCGAGCGGCTGGCTGACGTCTCCTTGTGAATGGAGGTGTGGGGAGGCTTTGAAGCTCTCTTTAAGTTCACAAGCCTCACTCCTAGTGGAGAACATTTCCAGCCCGGACTGTGTGCTGACATCTTGTATCTCCTGTTGCACAAGGCCAACACCAGACGGCATCTGAGCCGTCTCCTCAGGCTCCCAGCTACGGCCAGCGATGACTTCAGACCTGGAAGAGGCCTGAAGCTAAAGCCCTGCCCTGCTGTGCTCTGCTTGCTCCCAGCTCTGCCAGTGATTTGCTGTGTCATCTTGAGCAATCACTGTGGCTAAACACGTCTCTCTTCGTATCAGATGGCTCATACCGGTGTCCTCATTAACCTCATTAACCAATGAGCCAAACTGATCACACGCGTCTGCTGATGAGACTCACTGTGAGTTGTGGAGAGCAAGTATTGCTCCATCAGCCCACGGTAATCTGTCCAACACCATCAAAAGTCTCTTCCCAACATTCACCAAGCACAGCAGGCGTAGAAGGAGAGTGGACTGGGCTCAGTGTGGCAGGTGAAACACTGGAGGTTTGAATCAGGATCGCGAGGAGACTATCCCCAGCTCTGTGAAGTTGGTGCATTTCAGAAAGAGGACACAGCCGGTTTATGGAGCATCCTTGCCTTGTCATTTTCCCCGCTGCTCTGCTCCAATCACTTTGGGCTGCCCTGGAGGAGTGGGGCCATAATCACCGCCAGACACTAAACAAAGACAGAAAAGAATCTCCTAGTTTAGGGAAGTAGGGAAACCTGTGGCTCAAGCTGTGTCTCTGCGGGAGTTGGAGAAAGCTGCAGCTTTCTGCAGCCTCCTAGGGCTTAATTGCTACTTAACGGAATTATCTTGTGCCTTTTTCCCTAAGAAAAACAACCATTTGTACGGAGCAGACAGACAGATAGGGAAGCTCATTGGAAACGGCTTTGTAGACCTGCTTCCCCTTCTTTCCCCATGTTCAAAGTGAAAGAAAATAGAAACAAAATTCAGTCAACAGCAACGGGAAGAAAAAGAGATGCTGGACAAAGCATGAGTGTCCAGGAGCTGCAATAGGAGAGAACAGACACTTCCAAGCACCCCCTGGTCTTGGGTTTCTTCCGCAAGCACCTGCAGTCGGTCACCGGTGCACGCTGGTGCTGGACTGGCCCTGCCTCTCACCAAGGGCACGCTGCTTAGGTCATGGCTCAGCATAGCTCTTTCTGCTTTTGGCATTACCGTAATGAACGTTTTCAGGGAGTTCTCCCAGCATTTGATAGCCCAACGCCTTCACTGGGATTTTGTCAGGAAGACTCTTTCTTCTCTTCTTTAAAGGAAAAAAGAAGCTTTTTTCTCTTTTATATATGCCAGGAATACTCCTTGCTGAAACGAGCTCCTCGCTGTGGGATAACGGCACTGTACTGACAGGCTTAAAAACTGACAACTTACTATTAAACTACAAGGAAGTCACCTCCCCAGTGATGGTGCAGGCTCAGCAGCAGGAGACTCTTCTCTTCCAGCATCCTTTTGCTGTACTAAAAGCTTCAGTTGTAGGAAACCAGAACTGGGCAGGCCTAGCCTAATGCACCTGGAGCCCTGGCTTAAACCCCAAATTGTTTCTTTACCCTCTTCATTGTCATACAGTCTTGCCTCATAGCGTCACGTCCAGACTCCCTTGTGACCACCCCTCTGAGCACATGGTACTGAGGCATTGAGGCCTCTACAACGCAGCAGTCTGCAAGGATGCCCCACACTAAGGGTGGGCTTCGGTGCTGGACTGGGCTCCACTTACTGAGTCTTCCTTTTTTTCTCCTTTTGTTCCCAGTGTTGGTGTCTCATTAGTCTATGGGTGGTTCTCCTTACTCACAGCTCTATCTCACATCTACCTTATGTCTCCATCTCTCCTTCTTCACCAAAGCGTCAATCCATGTAGGTTATCTGTTGCATTCTCAGCATTTGGCTTTCAAGCAGTTCAGAAGCTCTAAAATCATCTGTACTGATCCAGACTCTCTCCCATACTACCATATTCTCCAATGCACAAGCAGGAGCCAAAGGCTTTTTATTTGAAAAACTTGTTGTCCCTTTTTTCTCAATGAAATATTTTAATTCAAACCATCCAGTATTGCCTGCACATGCCCTGGGAGGCAGAGCAGAGAGAGGGGTTGTCCTCGAACTATCAGGATAAAAAGGGATTGATTGAAGGATGGCACTGGGTCAGTAAGAGATGCTCTAGACATTCAGATCCCAGATAGGTCAGACTGTCATTTTGGAAGAATCTGGGTTATAGGAAATAACACCGTTCCTGGAGTGACTCCTTCCCTGGTCAGAAAGCTTCATACTAGCAGTTTCTTGCTTTCGTTTTCTTGTCTTTGATCCTCAGCTCCTGTGTATCAGCATCTCTTCACAGAAGTCAATAGAGATATGTCAGCTTATGTGAGCTGAAGATCTGGTCCAAGGCTCAGTCTGTATTACAAACAAGTTTCAAAGAAATTCTTGGCAAATGAAGAAGGAAAATAAAAGTCTTTTTGTACTCTGAAATTTCCCAGGAATAAAACAAATGCACAGTCAAAACTATTCAAATGACATTTCAGGAGATCAGTCACAGAATCTATTAATGCGTTTCTTTATAAACAGATGGAGTTTGCAAATTGACTTTGGGCTCACAGGCTAACCTGTTCTATTGCCATCACGGCCAAACCTGATTCATGACAGAAGACCCAGCTCTGTGTTCCCAAGAGTCTCCCTGCTGAAGTGAAACAGGATTCTGTCCAACACAGACAGGGTTTAATTAGAAGAAGAACTTAATAAGAATCTTACCAAGGTTGTATCAGTTCTTGAAGCCATGTTACGTGCATATTCGATAGGTCAGGCGTATACCCACCAAAAATCACACCATTTTTTGGAATGTAAGAACAGAATCAAGTGCAGAGTCTCACATCCACGCTTGCATACAGCAGTGCCATACCCTGGCGCAAGCTGTTCTGAGATCGATGTCACTGGTCACTCAGCGAAGCTCTGCACAGCCCCGTCCAGTCCGCAGCAGTTACAGCTAAAGGTTGTAGCTACAAGCTTGGATCTGCTTCCCCACTGCACAGTGTGAAAGTAAATTACAATTATTCCCACTCTGAGGGCCCTTGCCTAAAGAGCTTTCTTCCTATAAAAGCAAATAACTGCCCCCCTTCTGTTTGTACTGCTGGAGCAGAAAATGTCTCTGCAGTTGTGATTCTCTCTTGACTTCGTGTTTGACGGTCCAGTTGTACCCACCTCAGCACAGGCTTTATTCTCACATGCACTGGATCATTTACAGGCAGTGAGTAAGGAGCAGCGAAGCTGCTGAGACTCGCCAAGGAACTTGGCAAACTGACTTTAGCTGCTTCCCCGGGATTACACGAGCGTTGCAGTCCAGCGCTGCCCATGACGGCGTGTGGTGCATT
>NW_010406777.1:21232-21866 GCF_000710305.1 Buceros rhinoceros silvestris | reverse complement strand
CTGGGACCCAGTTACGTTTCATTTCTGATTTCTCTTTGCTTCCAAGTTCGCACACGCCAGCTTCACCAGCATGGATGAAATAAGCCTGTGGTACCTGGCAGAGTTAGAGAGGCTGGGAGCAATGAGCAAGCGGGAGCTTTGGTTTGTGTATCCACAACATGACTGTCAGGTGCATCCTGGCTGCAGGTGATGCTGTAAAGCACAGAACCAAGAGAGCAAGGCATCGCGGGCTGCATCAGGTCTGCGGCGCCAGCGATGAGAAAGCTCTCACAAACCAAGCGCAGCTGACCTGCAGGACTCAGCCTAAGCAGGACTAAGCCATGATAACCACAGCTCTTTGAAAGCCTCTGTTTCATTAGAGAGACTTTAATAGCTTTATAAAACCAGGAAAGTATTTTTCATAACAATTTACAGATGGGAACATAAAGGCTCTGAGAGATAGTGGCTGGCACATGCAGATGCTGGCACAGAGATGCATGGAGATCCATGCGTGCTTTGTGGCTAACGGTCCAGCAAAGGGAGATCGTGCGTGCTCAGGTTGAACCTCTACACATTAAAGCAACCATAGACAGGGACCACTTGTGACAGTCTTGCCCGATTGACTTCTTGATGATCCCACAGAAAATCCGTGGTA
>NW_010406777.1:4217-21082 GCF_000710305.1 Buceros rhinoceros silvestris | reverse complement strand
GGTAGAGAAACAGAAACACGGGTTGCTGACCACGGCGCTCCCCTGGCTCCTCTCCCCAGGAGCTCGACTGCAGGCCAGGCTCTGGGGTATTCAGTCCCTTGAAAGAAGTGGGTGCAGGCAAACAGTTACCCAGCTTCCAGAAAACTCTCTGCCTTTGAAACCCTCTCCATAGCTGTTGTTACCACGTTTACCTGGTTATCAACAGGATTTCTATTTGAATAATGGCTTTGCCCCTCCCTGAATCCCATTGACTTAGGGCTTTAGTTTGTTTGTGTGTCGTCTTCTCCTCTTGTTTTAATTAAGATACATTTTACTAATTATCCATAGTGAAACATGAACACAGTTAAAAACTGAGTTCTGCTGGAAGCTGGGTAACTGAGATTCAGGGGAAGCCCACTGACGTGGCTGGGCTCTTTCTCAGGCATTGCGCTTTTCCAGTGACTTTTAGGGGAGTCAAACTTGCAGCTCAGACATTAATTAACCCCCTCATTTTCCCCATGAAAAGTGCCCCATGAGCAGCCCCATGGGCTCCCGTGGCACAGAGAGGTGCAGTAACGTGCCTGCAGGAACAGAGCAGGACACAATTTCCAGTTAGATCCATTAGGGAGGGTTATGGCTCTGTCCTGACCATCTGACCGAACACAGCAAGAGTGGAACTGTGACAATATTTTGCTTATCAGCTGGGAGCTTTCTTCTGCATCCTAGAGAATAGCTGGCCCTGGCCACTGCTGGCAGAAGGCGATGAATTCAACGTACTCTGGGGAAATCAGAAGAGTCGTTGCTAAGGTCTGTCCTGCCGTGAGCTCAATCCTACTGCTCTATGCTGTGAATGCAGAGGAACGGCAACATGTTTAAATGACTCCAAACCCAAGCTCAGTTCTTCAGATTCATCATTTGGATTCTGCAAATGCTAGCGAGAGCCGGGCTCATCTGTTGATGTCTGTTTGCAGGGGTTTATTTGTTTGAAAAGGCTAATCAGCTCTCAGGATGCAGAGGCAATTGCCTAAGTGTAAAGGAAAAGGAAGAAATTGTTCAAAGCTATTCAGATGAGGTAGCATGGCTTGCGTTTTGATGTCGGTGTGCAGCCATCTGACAAATGCTGAGCCACAGTCTGGTGTAAATCCAGATGAATTCCCGTAGAATCAACAGACTTGCTTCCAATTTATTCTGATGTAACAGAGCGCATGATATTTCCATTTAGATTTACATTAGATTTGTTTCCTGTTTTCCATAATTCAGGCACTTTCCATTGTGTACAAAACCAGCCTGGGCCAGATCTTGGTCTCATTTGCATTGGATGAAAACAATTGTTTCAAATGGAGCTACACTGGATTTATAATTGCACAAATGAGAGCCGAATCTGATCTCTTCCAAGGGAGAACTTCCCAGGGCGGTGCCGTGTGAGAACCCCCGTGTCGCAGTCAAGCGATCAGGTGCTTTGCCATCAGTTCCAGTGGAGCGTTTTCAGCTAAATCCTGGGCTGGAGCCCTGAGCTCGCAGCTGCTGCTTCTTCTCACACCCAAGGTATGGACGCCCCCCTTTCCTTCAGAAGATGAGCTAACGAGCCAACACCTCCACCATCTCACGACCTCACACACAAACACCGTGCATGGGAAAGGCAGGAATGGAAAGAGCTCAGCCTGGCCTGGCAGATGTCTTCCTCAAAAGATATATTGACCCTGATACATCTCAGTTGTCACAGGCATCACCCAAGTTGTCCATGTTTTGCTTCCTACAGAGCTTCCACCCCTGAGGCCCTTCCGACTCCCGTTGTTCAATCGTAATCGGAAGCGTCGGGAGCAGTGCAATGATTCTCTGGCAGACCAGGCTGTCTGTTTTGGTGGCCACACTGCTAGCAAGAGATTGGGTTATTACTAATAACTAATAAGAAGGTTATTCCCAGCAACACGTGCAATCAACTGGATTTACTCCTCCCCACTGAAGCTGCTTATTTTGCTGCTAGCAGGAAAATAAGGCCATTTAGAGTCATTTGTGGTAGTCACAAAGGCTTTTCGGAGTAGATATACAAGCTATGTTGCCATAGCTTCTAGGAGGGCTTTGAAGTCACCTCATCCATCTGGCTTCACAACCCCTCACTCTTGTTCTTTGCTCCACCGTTTCCGTGTGATATGAACAGACATTGCTCTCGCTCTGGATCTCGCAGGGACGGTACGGGCTCGGCTAACCCTTAAAACACTGGCTCCTGACAGCCAGCTCTAACGCTTTATAAGCAGAGATTTTCCACCTCGGCTCTCGAAGATGAGGTTTGCTATGAAAAAGTGCAGCTTCATTCTTTGTTACCCAGAGCCTGGGGAAATACGAAGCTGATATGCTGCTACATCAGCAGCACGTCCCTGCACTGTGGCTCGCCATTTCAAATGAAGACGTACCTCTTCCGTTCGTATTTGCAAATGTGTGTTTAATTCCACGGTAACTTTAGATTCCTTTACAAATCTAAGTATTTCTCTTAATTTACAACATTTAGCACCAAACGCAGGAAGACAACAATGACAAGACAACTGCAACTCCACCAATGACACCACCACACTCCCGGGGCTATCAGTGCTAGGAGCACGTTATGTGGCAGGTTAAAATTTCGGTGTCTCTCCACTTCTCTCTCCACGTCATCTCAGAGAGACTGGAAATTACCCCATGGGTTTTGGCCTGCAGTATCTAAAACAGAGCCTTGAAAAAACAAGGCAATCATCAGATTTCCAGTGTAGGCGGCAATCTGTCTGTTAGGTCTGCACACATACACACCGGGGCCCGCGAGCGCCTGAAGGCAGCGGTACACAGCGCGGCTCAGCAGCTCGTGCCTGTAAAACGCGAAAGGCACACCGAGCTCTCTTCTCTCTGATGCTTCACAGCGAGCAGTAACTGAGCGGGACCCATCACGCGCTAACAAAGGCTGACACAAATACTTATTTGTGACTTTGTTGCCCACGGTTTCTATTCCACCATGCAATTTGCATTACAACTGGTTCCTAATTGTCCATTTTAGTAGGCAAAGAGCAATCTGACACAGATTATAATACGTGAGGTAAAGCAGCAGTGTCACAAAATAGGTGCTGCCAGCCAAAGACAGCCTTCCTGTCACCCCGGGTTTTGACACCAGCTGATCAAGCACCAGGGCAGCACTGCCTTAAGGTGAGCTCAGGAGACACAGGACAGTGGGAGTTGGCTTAACCAAAGCAGAAGTGCTAGGAACCGTTTCATCGGGGCTTCCTGACAGCCCTCAGTGGCTGAGGCAATATAATCCTGAAAGCACCTTTGAGGTGGCATGGTGCTGCTGTCCTCGGTGACAGGACACCTGGAAGTGACACACCACAGGGCCACTATGGCACGATGTCCTGGCCCGAAAGCCCTGCGAGGGAGCATCGGCAGCGCTGCCTCGAGGAAGGAGGAGCCCCTGTGAAGCACCAGTGGCCCCACAGCCTTGCTGGGAGGTCAGGAGGCACGCGTGGCTTCAGCAGCCTGTCTGAGGTAGCACAGCAGAGCTGTTGTGGGGACAGAGCCCCAAAAAGCAGTGTGGGGCCCTGAAAAGAAAGCCACGAGGCTGAAAACCAGGAACACCAGGAGGGAAAGGCGCAGAGCCAGCCTGGCTGAGCGAGGCTAACACGGCAGAGCCACCCCGAGCCAACAGGGAACGCGGGGCAGCTGCCCTGGGCTGGAGAGTGCGTGCAAGTGCTTCTGGGGGAGGGAAATCCATAACGAAGCAGCCTCAAAGGAGACGTGACGCAGCCTGCTCGAGACCCTGAGAGCTCAGCAGCGCGGGCGCTGCGTTGAATTCTCCTGTATGTAAAAAACCTCTGTATTCCCAGGGCTGCTAGTGCAGAGTCATTGATTAGAAGGCAGGGCAGGAAATTAAATGAGGCAGGTGAATTAAAGCCAGACTTCACAGGCTGCATCTGTTCCTCCGTTCCCTCTGGGTACAACACTGATGTAACTTTAAAAAGTAAATTTAGTGCTGAGGAAAGCTGCCAGGCTGATGGCCCTGTAAACCGAAGCACTTGATGCATCCACGACTCAGGTACAGGAGAAGCACAGGAGAGCTGCCGAAACATGCCTCAGCCTGAGCCGCCTTGCTGAAGCACCATGGCTGGTGGAGATGACCTGCCCGGGCTTGTCTTCTGCTCATGAAGCTCAAGAGAAGGAGCTGGCTGGGAAGGCCTGGCTGTGGCTCCAAGGTGGAGGTGAATGTGGCAGTGAACAGCAGGGGTTTTGGTAATCCTGTCTGTGATGCCCCATCAGCAGCAGGATCCCCAGGATAAACACTCCTGGCAAAAGAAATCCCATCCGAGGCACAGCATGCAAAGCTGCAAACGTCTCCACCTTGCAATCCTGCCGGGCTGGCACGCCGGCAGGAGCCTGCACACCTTTCAGCTTTGGTCCTTGGCCTCGTCCACACCTGCGGTCAGAGAGAACAAGGGGAACAGCCGGGTCAGAGCAGTTGGTGCTATCAGCGTCTTTCCTGGTGTTTGGACATACAGCAGCCCCGTACTCCCCGGCTGGTTATTGATGGACCTACACGAGCGAGGACAGACTGGGCATCTAAACAAGAGACCTATTTTATCACCTAAGTGTGTGTCCAGAAGAGGACTTGAAGCATGTCTCTGCCCCTTTGGAGACCTGACCTTCCCCTTGGCCAGACTCAGGGAAGCTCCAAATATCTAAATGACATTGTAAAAGGTGGCTGCCACCGCTTCTGAGGGCAGCTGAGTGGCGTGGTCCCAGCATTTAGCAAGCCTTGAGGATACCTGCAACTCAGGAGTAAGAGGCAGCGAGAGGAGGAGAGGCAGTAGAAGAGGCAGTGTGAGACAATGAGTAAAAGAGGTTGTCCCACGACTTCCCAGCCTCTCATCCCTGGAGAGCCACCCAGTCCCATCTGCAAAGCATTAGAAAAATCTCTTAAAGGAAAACAACAACATAATGAACAACCAAAGGGAGGAAGAAAACGATCGGCATACGAGAGCATGGCCTCTGCTCTCGTATATCTTGCGTTGGATTATGGAAAAGAGGGAAAACACAGAAATGCCTCAGATGGATCCAGTTAGTTTTACCTCTTTTTGTGCTGTACCTGGGGCTGTTTCCGGGTGGTTTGCTTTTTTTTTTTTTCCCCCCATGTGATAAGATTCATCCTTTGAAGGACAGCAACCAAACCAGCTCTTCCTGCTCTGAAGAAAGGCGGCAACTGCACTTAGAATAAAAGATTGTCAGGCAGATTTGAAGTGTCAATCAAAGCCTATCTCTGAAAAAAACATTAGTCCAGGCAGCTCCCCACACCACCACAGTTAATTTACTCTTTCCAGATATCCCCCTGAGCTGCAGAAAGCCTTCCAGAGCTGCCAGCTACAGGCAGGAAGTGTTGGAGTAGATACTGGACCTAATTCAGCTCAGGTCAGTTCGCCTTTTGCAGAGCAAAAGGCTGTGATTATCGAGTCCAGAGAAGTAAATCCAGGTCTCCCAGGCTTTGTGAGGCAACCTGTACCTTCTACCAAAAGACGAGCATAGATTTAGGGCTCTGCTGCTGAGTGTGTCCCATCTTCAGTGTCACGCCTCCACTTTAATATTATTATTATCATTTGAATTATTATTTATGACTGCACCTAGGGCTGCGTGAGCACTTCCCAAGCACGCAGGAAAGTACTGGCTCTGCTCCAAGAAAGTCATTATTCCAGGACACACAGACGTGCAGAGGCGCCGCATGGTCAAGCGGCAGCAACGCTGACCCGCCAGCGCCAGCGCTCCCCTGCGCACCTGGCTCAACGTGGGACAGGTCACATTCCTTCTGCTCACGCTTAGGCTCATCCCACTCTTTGCCCAGTTGCTTGGACTGAAAGATCTTCAGCTGTGACTATGTTCACGTCTTTGTCTGTCATAGAACCTCTTTCTGTGCAAAGTCCAAGGAAGTATTTGGGGAAATACTTTTGTTCCTAAGAAAAAAAAAACTGAAAAATGAGAAGCTTTATTTTTCATAGCATTTCCTCAAATGCTTTGGTTGGAAGAAAAGAATCAAATGTTTTCTCATTGCCAAAAAAGTCCAGGAAGGCGTGTTTTTCAGTTGAAGAACAGAAAATGCAGGTTGGGGGGTTTGGTAAGACCGTTGCCAGTCATTGAAATTTTCTGGGGAAAGTACTATAGTGGTTAGAGAAACATCCTGAAAATAAGTTTGAACCTAAAAGTCAAGTTGTTCTGCGAGTGGGGGAACTGGTGAAACCCGTTCTTCTGATTTGTGTATTGCAACTGCTTTTTATTTCTTCCTTTTCTGATGCTCCGAGCTTATGGTAATATCCCTGCGGCACCCTTATCCCCTCCAGAGCTCCCCAGCAAAGCCCTCGGCTCTTCCAGCAGCTCCCTGCTTCCCAGGCAAGGGGCAGCAAGTGCAGGAGCTGGTTTGAAGCTCAGCAGGTCCTGACTGCCCAGCCGGTGTCTAAACGCCAGCTGGTCACCCGGCTGCTGCGTCCCCAAATGGAGAGCAAGAGGTGCAACGACGTCCCCTCCAGTAGGATAGTAACTGAAATGTCTCTCTTCTATCCAGCTGCTGCTTTTTCATGAAAATTGCAGGAATTGTGGGTCTCTTTCCATTAAACTGGGTTGAATCAGGTCAGATGGTTCGTAAGTTATTGGAGTGAGGAGACTGGCGCGCAGATGGAAGTGCTTTCATTGCTTTGTAAACCCTGGCTCAAAAATAAGGCCGGTTTGGGGTAACGATGGGTCCCTAACGTCAGGGGAGGCAGTCGCCGTAACGGTGACCGGGCTCTGACCTTTGGATGTAGAACGGCTGTTGGGCTCCAGGTCTGTCTATAGTGCACTTATTGCTTATTTGCTGAACAGAGCCGCCCAGTCAGGGCCCCGCTGTACAGGAACTGCTCAGGAGCCCTGACAGCCCCTACCCTCAGCCTCTGGCAGCTGGATGGACAAAGAGTAGAAGAAAGGGAAGAGTAAATTATCTCAGACTTACATGTAGGAAAACAGATCAGCAACTTACTGAGGAATCTTGTGAGAGTCGGAAGGAGGCTCAGGTGTCCACTGTCCCCATCTAGGGCCCTAAGCAAAGTCCATCTCAGCTCCTTCTCCCTTTCATGGGCATTTCCCTCTGATTCACTGCCCTCAGGAGCTGAGTCAGTCTTACCCACGCTTCTCCCTTGGCAGCTGAGACCACACGGCGCGCTGATGAGGAAACGTTAGTTGTTGGTTTTGTTTGGGTTAAATATTCATGGGCACTGTGCTGAAAACACTGGGAGCTGCTTTCTCAACAGTCCTCGAGCTGGCATGCAGGGAGGGACTTACCAAACGCTGGTGGCCAGGCTGCCTTTCCGCGGCCAAGCCCTCCTCCTTCTGCTTCCCTTCAGCCCTTGTCACACTCCCCATCTCCCATGGCTGTGGCTGTGCTCTTTGGCATTATCTGAATAAGAAAGAGGCAAATACTTGGAGCACTGTAGACATGCAATCAAAACCAGCATTGGACCAAGGAGACCCTGACCCTGGCACAGGGAGAGCATAACCCTCACCTTCCGACTGGTTTCTTCTTTCAGTTACGCTGTACAGCTGAGGATAAGCCACCTGCAGGCTTTCAGACCTGTTTATCCTTCTGCAAAATACACCTTCACCTCCTTCAGATAATCTGCATCTGTTGGGAAGCCTTTTTCCTGTAAGCAAGGCTCTCCCTCTTCAGTGCATGCTCCTAGAAATCCAGGTTTTGTCTTAGAACAAGGGCAGCCTGTAGCTTTAGGAGCACTTTGACAATGTTTACAGTAACACAGAGCTTGGATTGCTCTAGACATGCTCACCCCCATGCATCAGCACTGAGCAGTGGTTTTCTGGTTCCATAAACGTTTTCTGACAGGAGGACAGACCCTGCACAGAAGACTTAAGCTTAGCAAAAGTAGGATTACTTTCTTAGTTGCTCTTCTGAAGACTCTTAGAAATCATCTAGGGCTGCCCCCTGGGGTCTCCAGAAGAGAGGCTGGAGCTCTTGCAGGTTTCTAGGGGTACCTCTTCAGGGCTGGCATTTGCTTAGAGAGCTCGATATCACACCTTGGACTGCAACCAGCATGTTCACGGCCTGCAGCAGCCACCCCACCCAGCCCAGCCAGGGCTGACTCTTTTGACTCCCGTGAATCGCTCTCTGCAATTATGCAGACAAGAAACTGAGCCTGTGCTGCAAACATTTCATCAGGATTAGAGAAGTTCAGAGTTTATGGGGTGGGGTTTCTTTGTCGCGTTCTCGCAAAGGACACTGCAAGTCTGCCGAGGCTGGTATCAGTCACTGGTTGGGTTTTCTACAAAACCCAGGACAGGATTCATATTCCAGCACTTACTTACTTCCTCTCTTGAAACTTCAGGGGCTTATAATGGCCAAGGATGTGCTGTGAGCCCACCCTGTAGCACATCTACAGGGTATTTACCCTAACTGGGCAAAATCTTCACATGGTGTAAATCAGCACAGCTCCAGAGAGCTCCAGGAAGCTGTGCCATATGACACCAGAAAAGAACCTCGTTTAGAATGTTCTTTCCATTCATTAGTTCTCTGGCTAGACCCAAGACAGCCCCCCCACGGGAGGTGTTAGCTCAGTTTCATCTCCTGCAATGCAGTGCAACTGCACCGGCAAGGAATTCAGATCCCGTGGAGCATGTTCTCCACTGATGCAACCCTCTGCTTTTGTTAAACGAGCTTCTTGGGCTGAGCAATAAGTAACTGAGCTAAACGCAGGTGTCGTTTTCCGGCCTGTACGCTGCAAGCGGGCAGCACCAGTGCTTTGGAACTTAAAGATCAGTAAACTGATTTCAAGGAGTTCACACCAGCAAAGAGCTTGGCCCATGAGTAATACAGGTAAATACTACCTTCAGCCACGGAGACGGGTCCATTCCCCACCGGGCTGTTGCCTAAGTAACACACCTCTAGGAGGATATTTTTTAAGCCAGTGTTATTTATCCAGGAGAAGGAGTTGGGGCTGCTATGGCCATGCCAGGTCAACATATGTCTAAGCATGTGCTGAAGAACTTAATTAGTTCTCCCTGAGAAGAGAGACTCCCAGTGCTATTTAAAGGATCGTTACCCCACTGTGAGATGCCTTGAGCCTGCTGCTAGGCCTAAGCTTAGCAGGGCAAGTCTGTAATAGCTGCATGGGAGCGGAGAGCCTCCTCTCCATGCTGAGGAGTAATTGCTGAGCAACCCCAGGAGCTGGAAGGTCAGCGCAAGGAGCCGGCATTGCGAAATCACACTGAAACCAGTGCAAGGGACTTAATTCATGTCTGGGCTGTAATGATGGCTTCCTGGGCAGGGTCAGGCTGGGTAGATCCCATTATTTTTCTGGTTTCTCTTTCTAGAGATCCAACATCATCTGCTGTGTTTGGTGACTGCTTCTCAGGCAGTTTCAGTGAGAGCGAGAAGGGGTGACAGGGTAGTGGAGTAACCTAAGTCTGGAGTGAGCCACTGCCGAGTGTCTGCGTCAAGTATTGATCCTTACCTCATCACGGGAGTCAAATGTAGGCAGCCGGTTCCCAGCATCAGCTAACCTGGACCTTCGGCAAGTGGCTCACTCACAGTTTCCACTTACGGGACCAAGAATCCGAGCCTGTAACTGAATGCCAGTAAGGGAACTCAGCAGGCTCCCCCAGGATGGATGGGTTTGTTACTCTGCCAGAAGGTAATTCCTTGAATGGCGGGACCTTTGGAGAACGAGGCTGAGCAGCTCTGACGGATAAAAGCGGGTCCCAAGTGTATTAAAGCTTGTGTAAGCGCTGGCCCTCACCAGCGACACTGAGGCTGGATTGCAGACGAGGGAGAATCCTGGGCACGCTTATCTTGACCTAAGAGTGGCTTATGTACCACGTGGGACCCTGGTCTGCTCTTGGAGCTGTCAGGAGTTGTTCCTAGATGAGTTGTTATGGTAACTGAGCTAATGCCCCGAGATAGATGTTTTCAGGTGGCTCCAGGCCAGAAAATCAACACCAATAGATTCCAGATAATAGACTTCTGCTAAACTCAGTGCCAGCATCTACTTTATTTAACCTATTCACCAATGACTTACTGAACTCCACTCCCCGGGCAAGCTGTATGTGATGACAAGAGCTGCTTGGCCTCGACAAGCCTCGGCTTCCAAAAGACTGAGGGGATCCCAAGTGCTGTGGCTGAGCGTACGCCAGTGAATTAAACACGCCTGGGATTTTCTTCTGCACTGAGAGGACAGCTCGCTCAGCACGGCCAATGCTTTCATACTCAATTCTTAGCCTCCAAACCTGCGTGGTCGCATCCAGACAGCCCATAAGGAGCCGTCCTTGGCCTGTGCTAGCTCCTCAAACGCGTCTGGACTGGGCCAGAACTGCAGTGCAATACTCCGGTTGTAGCAGAGAGCAGCCCAGGCACTGGTCAGTTTGTTAGTACCCACCTTTTCTAACTGACTAGTAGAGGTGACCACCCAAGAAAGGAGCCTGAAACCAAGTGCAAAGGCTCTGTCTGTGTGCTCGTACCACACCCAGATGCAGCTGGAGCTGGACATCCTTCGGAAGGGTCAGTGACAGGCACACAGCACATCGAGGAATCACTCTGGATCACCCGTTTCCATCATCTATTCGAAATTGCCCGTGGGGTAAGTGGTGGATTCACTGATTCAAGACAATATCCCTGCATCGAACACTGAACATCAAAATGCAGCCAGCAAATTATCAGCAAGGAGCAGGCGATGCCATACACCCACTATCCGGCACTGAGAGACGCCTTTGGACAGCGCTCCGCCGCCTGCAGCCAGCAAAGAGCATCCGGGCAGCTCGCTGCAGCAGACGAAGTTCAGGAAGAGTCGTGCTGGTTTCAGGAACTCCCACATCACCACCAGACCAGCTGAGCAGCTCCGGGGCTCCGGGGCCCTGCACCGCCTCCAGAGCCAGCCAGACAGGTTCTGCCGTGGCGTGGTCCACCGTGCCAGGACAGGGCACGCCACGGGCATTTGGGCCACCCTGCTGCGTGCCCTGGTGGGTGCTCGCTCACCTGGCCTCAATGGCTGCTCTGTTCACATCGAGACTCGCTGGTGGTCTCCTTGTGGTGGGCATCGATGGCTTGAACACCACCAGCTGGCCTGAGGCCACCAAGCTGGGGGGCTTCTCTCTCTGCTTGTTCATTCACATTTCAAGTCTTGCTTTGCTTGTTTTACCCACTTGCAAACCGTGTTATTGTAATATGTAGCTCTCTAGGGCAAATCTGTTTTTCAGCATGTTCTTTTCTCAGCTTCCACTGCAGCAGGATTGCGATCTCAATCGGTGCAGCAGTAATGTGATTAACAACCTCTGTGCAAGGGGGAATTGCATCCTCAGAGGATGTGATATTCCCAGTTCTGGCCTGCCTGTGTGTTTTCCCAGGGCGAGAGGTCATGTCGACTGAACTCCAAAATGGTTTGCTCGAACTTTTAAACACTAAGGTCCAAATAAATTTCCAGCATTAGCTGGTATGCTGATCCCTTTCCTGCCAAGCTGCAGCCTTAAGTGAATTTTTATTACTAAGTTATAAACCCCAGAAAACACGAGCAAGAAGTGGAAGTGCTGACTTGGCCATTGCTAAATGCCAATTATCTACAAAGGCATTAGGGAGGGGGGGAGATGAAAAATAGGGTTATTTTCATGTTTTCTCTGCCTCAGAGTAAACTGTCCCGTGAGCCCCCTGTAGGAGCGTGTAGCATGCAGAGTGACCATTCATATTGATGGGCACGACACTGAGCTGCAGACCTTGGCAACCAGAGAACTCCACTTCTGGAATTAATAGAGCTTGGCTGGCATCTCAGTACAAAGGCGTAAGGAGGAGACACCGAGATTCTCAGGGAGGATTTAAGAAGCAGATGCTGACCCTTGGTGGAGCAGGTCCATACTTCACTGAGTGGGTGAAGTACTAAAGCCAACTCTTACATGCCGAGGGCTGCTGGCCAAACGCAGCGCCGTGGTCTCTGTTCCTCTCTGCTCCTGTGGCTCCTAGGCGGTCCCAGCCTGCACAGACTACTTGCCTCACATCCCTCAAGGCTGCAGGCTGTTACCCAGCTAATGCAGACCAGCAGATCTCCACAGACACTATTGGAACAACATGGATTTATAATACCTAAAGATCTGGCCAAATAATCTTCAGGCTGGCAATGGTGCTCTAATCTCTGTTGCAATGCAGCTCCTGCCTTCTCCCACTCCGCACTTCCTCACCCCAGCTGCAGCGAGAGAGGGGGCCCCCTCCAAGCCAGCCCACTCTATGCTGCGGATCGGGAAGGTGCTCAGTCAGCCCTGGACTATGGGCCGAGCAGGGGGGTGACTGCCAAGCCACACACAAACGTGTTGCAGAAGCATCATGGAGGACCGTGCTACAATTGCCCTGTCACCCCCAGGAGCCTCTAGAGGAATGTAGCCCCAATAACTAGCATTTACCACTCAGACACACAGAAGAGTCTGGGAGTGGCTGAGGTTGTCCCAACCCATTAATCCTTCACGTCCAAGAACTCATGGAGAGAAGTGACTTGAGGAGAGTCTGTCCGCCCCCCACGATGCACCCAGCCCTGGGAAAAGGAATAAGAGATTGGTCAAAGATGCTTGTCTGGGAGCCAGGAAGGTTTTGATGAAATTCAAGGAGAAAAATATTAGAAATCCCATTCCCTTTTTCATGTACTCTCAAAAAATTGAGCTGGAACTTTGAGCAACAGGCTCTAAAGTTTCCAGAATGGCTAGTGACTTCAGGTGGGACCCTGGACTCAGCACCCAGGGCCAGCATCTCCTGGCGATTTTGCATTGCTGGGGTTACACCCTGCTTTTGCAGTGTGTGGGAAGGTGCAGAGCATGTTATGGAGATCAGGCTTCTGTCAAAAGAGCGTCAATATGTGCTCTCCATCAACCGAGTCACTCCGAATCCTTTCTTACTCTCAAAAATTCAGGCCTTCCAATTTAGGAAAATAAACACTGGAAACAACGACAAACAGAAATGCGCCTGCCATTAAAAACAAGGTGAAAAGGAGGAGCTGAGCCAAGTTAATCAGAGAGCTGAAATGAGATGTTGGGGAAAGGGGCCGTGGGTGACTTGGGGTTTGCAGTTAGCTGAGTGATGTGAAATCTCTTGTGTCTGGCCGAGGTCTGAAAGGAAATGCTTTATTAAATCTTCTTTGTGTGAGATTTCAAGCTGCCTCTGGACTGGAAAATAGGACCATTCCAGTATGAGGCATATAATCAGGAACTGAAGCCTTTAGTGCAGGCTTTTCTGCAGAGGAAACTCTGATCAGCATACACACATAACTCAGAGGGCTCAGGATTTAGAAAGCTGAACTAGCCACAGTCTGCCGTGCACCTCTTCTACCCAGTATCCCCAAAATGCTACACAGGATTAATCCTGCTGGCAGCAGCAACCAGCACGGGTGGGCATAAAATCACCCCACTGAGACTACACCATCCTGTGGGCCAGGGTCTCAGGTCCATTTTCTCAGCTTTCATTCCTACTGGAACATAAAACTTGCCTTGATTGATCTCCTGAGCACTGGCTGCCCGGGAGGTCTCTAGACCCTCTGTACTCTCTGCTGTGATCTGGCCACACTCTGGGAAGCTGCAGCCTCTTGCCATCCCTGTCCAGTACTCATTGTGCTGTGCTGTAAGTTGGCAGCTCTCAGCTCTTCCCATCAGGGCAGGACTGTGCTACCCCCAAATACCTGCGGAAAGCGTCTACTGAAAAGAAATGGCAAGAGCCAGGCACAACAAGAAAGAATGAGGACAAGTGAGAGGCTCCCCGAGCGCGCCCCTGCTCGCACAATCGCCTGTGACCCTTTGCACAGCTTTTCTCTCCCTCTGTGCTTGGCCACATAGTCGGGAATGTGGGAGCTGATCGGAGACAGGACAGACACCATCAACCAGACTTCCTGCTCCTCTCAACCCCTTATTTCACACCACAGCCTGGAATCTCAATTGCGGGGTCTGAGTTCCTGACCTGCTTTCTGTGAACGCCAACAGGAGAGTGTCCCGAGGAGCTGAGATACACAGAGCGTTCCCTTCCTTTGCACCATCCCCACTGCAGAGCGGCTCCTTGCCTACCTTTTATTGCTGACAAGAAGCAGGACAGAGCCGTTCTGGATGTTGGCTTCTTTGAGAGTCTCGTGCTCCTCGAGCTGCCTGGAGTTGTAATAAAATGTCTTCTTCCAGGAAGTGACGCCCTCCCGTACTAAGTGAGCCCGTAGGTCCATCACCGTGTCTCTGGGCTTCACCGTCAGTGGCATCATCAGGTCCTCGTCAGCCAAGTGCACCTTAATGTGGTACCTCTTCCAGCGAGAAAGGCTCCTTCGCAGCGTGTCCATCCTTTCCAGCTCTCCGAGGCCAGTGTGGCAGAGAGGAGTATCCAGCTGGGAGGTTGGTAGAGCAGGGATGTGGCTCTGAAGAGGCTGTCTGCCGTGCACGACTTAAAATGTCCTGCCAAACCTGTTCCTCCCAGTTGCCGTGCTGCATGCTTCACATTCCAAGGAAGAGCTCACCTGGCTCCAAGAGCCTGCTGGCTGGGAAACGTCTCGGTGAATCATTTCCACACACCCCTAAATCCCACAATAATTACAATGTCTTCACAAAGTGCTCTTCATTCCAGAGGCTCTCAGAGGTCTTTAAAGCTGGATCTCCATAGCCATTAGGAACGGGGTGCATGTGAGAAATGAATGGGGTTGGTGACTTCACGTCTCCCACTCTAAAAAGTTGCCAGCTGTGGAGTAGATCGGTTCCACAAAGCAGGTGTTGAGGAACCTCACAGCTATTGAACAAGGCCATTGTAATGACCAAGAGTACTCTGCAGAGTGAAAAGTTCCTCACGGGGCAGAGCCAGAGCACCCCGAAGGAGACCCAGAGCCTGGCTGCTGTGACCACCCCTCATTAGTGCAGCGCACTTTTCCCCCGGGAGATTGCCACAGGGGATCTTGTGGGCAAACAGGGACCCTCCAAAAGGGGCAGGGCTCCTTCATTGCTCCTCACACCATCAGATATCTAATAGTGACTCACACGTGCTCTTCACTGGTGCATCACCTTGATTTCCTCTTCCTTTCAGGGCCCTGCCTAATTGATCGTATCCTGCTCTAGCACGTGAGCGGGAACAGCATCAGCGGGCTGCAGACACACCACGCAAACAGCCGACAGCAGAGCCCTCGGAATACCGAGAGGAACGAGCAATACTTGGGTAAACACAATGATACCTCCGAAAGGACAGAAGCGATGCCAGCCGCAGGAGCTGCCTGTAATTGAATGATCCTGCAAGGCAGACTCCGGCAGTCACAAGATGATACTTCAGAGCAAACATCATCGAGATAAGGCAGTCTTCTTTTTTCTTTCTCTCAAAAAGATCAAGTTACCCTCTTATCTTGTAGGTAATTTCCTGCAGCCCATACGACAGGAATTAATTCCCTTGTCCATTCTCCTCGACACAGACCGGTATTTTCAGACCAAAGTACTGCAAGACAGTCATCTTCAGAGACTGCTCTTCACCAAGAAGGGCTGCTCTTGCCCATGAGATAACAAAACAAGCTGTCAGATGTGCAGATAGGGCAGCAGTCAGCTCCCACTGAGAACAAGAGAGGTGTCCACTCTCCCACTGAGAAACCAGGAGGCTTCCTCCTTGTCCTCACACTTCCCTTCTTTTTCCTCCCCAGCACATTATGTCTCTGCCAAGAACAGCAGCAAGTCTCTTCAGTTACACCAGGGGCAATGGAGAGAGATCTCCCTGGGCACTTGGGAAGAACTGAAGCTTCTGCCTGCAAGATCTTCCTTCCAGATCCGGTCACGGCAAAGGTATGATTGTTTTGGTGGGGACTGGGATTCTTGGGTCCTCACTCTGCCTCTGAGTTGCTGCAGAGGCCTGAGATGAGTCATGTCACACCTTTGTGTTTCTGTGTGCCCCTGTCGTGATGCTGCATGGTGTAGCACGTGTCCATTAAATGCCTTGTGGGAAACAGGAACAGCTTTTAGCACAGTCATGGTCTGGAAGCATTTAAAAATGCCTGGAACCACAGGTATGTCAATTAACTTCTTGAAGACAGGACAACACCACCCCTATTGGAGAAGGAGAAACTGAGGCACAGAGTGGTGCAAAGCTGTTATAACAAAACATGGCACGGGTTAGGCTCTGGTCCCCATATCTAGGCATTTCAGTGACAGAGACCTGCAGAAACTTCCAAGCCTGGGGCTTGGTGTATCCTTCTTCATTGGGGTGACATTCACCTGGGGAGCCAGAATTCATCCCTGGAGTAAAGCCAGAGTCCCAGGGGTAAAGCAAGGATCCGATCCGACCCCCAACGCCATCCAAGGGCAGACTCTCATTGACAGCAGCCAGAACTGGATCAGGCCCCAGACATGCCGAGGTCTGATGGCTCTGGCCAACAGAATTTGCCCAGTGAGCGCCAAGGGAAGCATAAGGCACATTCATTTCAGCAGAGCCCGTCTGGTGTCAGCGAGTCCGTCAGCCCCATCTTTCACGCATACGTGACAGTCCGACAGCTGCCAAATACCTCCCTCAGACACCTTTCAGACGGCTCCTGTTTATTTTTAGGACAGCTCCTTACAGTAAGGCTCAGATGCGTGTCATTACATAGAGAGGGGTGATGGTGGCAGAAAGAAATCACACAGCTATTATTTTTATTTCTTTGCCTATGATGTATTTGCAGACTTTCCTCATGTACCCCCATCTGCCCGTACTGGGACTCCTTGGTTTATGAAAAGAGATGAAATTCCAGCCTATGAAAGGCAGGATAAGGAGAAGCCCAGCAGTGAAGTCAGCTTATGAAATATTGAAGCAGCGAAACCCTCACTAGAACACGTGAATGTCTAATGCCAGTTCCAATTAATTTTGAATTTTTCATTAAACCATTATTAAAAGCAAGAGGACAGCAGGA
>NW_010406777.1:0-4117 GCF_000710305.1 Buceros rhinoceros silvestris | reverse complement strand
TTGACTTGGGCAGTATATTAAGTACCTTAGTTTTGCTGGAGGATGTTTTATTATCTGTCCGAAGCAATTATTTCCCCAGCTCCTGACGGTTTGTGGGCTAAACAGAGGAACAGGATAAAGTTCCTTCCTCAAAGTTATTTGAATCTCCATCCCCTACCCTGCACCTTGCAGCGTACTTGGTGATGACTCTGCCGTGTCATATCTGGAGGACGAGCCATGGAGTCAGTGTTCTGGGAATCTGCCATAATGTGTCACTCTGGCGTTATTTACAGATCAAATAAAAACTTATTGACTTAAGCTTCTCCCCATACTGAGGGCGAACAGAAGCCATGCAAACATTCAGAGAAACGTTCATTAGGAAAGCCGGAAAAGCACTTTAAAACCCAGGTGGGCTAGGGTGTTTCAGGAGGGGAGGAAATACAGAAACAGCATTTGTAAAATGTTGTCCCTCTTCTGTTCTCAGAGCTGCTTTACTCCATTGCCTAGAGCAGAGGAGAATCACCTGCCTAAATTAGGTGCTTCATTAAGATGTCTTAACTGGTTAAGATGATCCTGGGCCGTATCATCTTCTCACAATGCCAGAATAGAGACAGTCCTTCCTCAGGCAGGTTTTTTGTCTGCTTGTCTGGCGATGGCTGTGGTTTGCTGCCTGCTCTGCTGCTCTCCTTGCAGAGGACAACAGAGGAGAAGTGAGGTTTCCTCTATAAGGAAATAGAAGTTTCTTTATTTTCTGGTAGAATCATCGGGAATTGCAACACCTGGGGGAAATCTGACCCTGACTCCCCTGGGAGAACCTGTCAGTCTTTGAGGAAACCACCCTGATCGTGCTGGTCTTTCCAGCAAGGAAGAAACTTCACTGCTTCCTGAAGCTCTCTGATCCCAGGGCTTGCAGTCAGTAATGCTGAACACAAAGAATTTTCCTCTGATGTTTGTTTGGGGTAAATTTGTGAGCAGATAGACAGAAGCCTGAGAGATGACCACCCTTGTCGGGCTGGTCACGCTTATACCTGCAACTCTTCCACACTGGGTACTAAGAAATGCAGCCTGCACCTAATTCATTCAGCGCCCCGGATACCTCCTGTGATGGGGCAGCTTGAGGTTGTTTATACTCCTGAAGTACCCAGAGGCCCCAGCTAGAGCTGTACCACCATGTGCCAAGGTGAATCAGGCCCCTGCTATCACCCAGTGCTTTCCTCCTCTTAAGATGTTGGGTTATAAAATGACTGGGCTCACTTCATATGTCAAGTTACATCTACAGCAAATGAACAAAGAGCTAATAAATGATTAAATGCTTTGAGAAATGGGTAATTAAATGCAACAGCTTTTTAGAGTCCAAAGGATAAGCACAAAATATGTAAGCCCAAGTGATAACACTTTCTCCTGATGTGACTTATCTACAGCAAACTGCTCCATCTGCCAGAGCGCTCAGGAATGCTATTAACCTCTGGCGCAGCAGGAACAAAGAGAGCCTTCCGATGGCGGAGGAGCACTGCTCGGGGGATTAGGGCAATGTCCGCTGTGTTTAGACCATTTAAAATCCAGAGAAGATGGAAGGGGCTTTTGTTAACCTGTATGAGAGGTGTGAGTGATGGTGACAGTCTCTGCGCTGTCCCTGTCCTGTCACCTGCCTGTCAAGCTCTCGGGTCCAGTGCTCCCAGGCCAAATTCCACTGAACACCCATCCCCAATCTCCCGTCCTTGCTGGCACAGGAGAGAATGTCCCTGGTGTCCTGCCCTGCAATAGACCACAGTCAGTTGCTCTGGCACTGGAACAGATTTTTAAAATAAGATGTCACAGAAGGGTGGGTCGGTCCTGCTTTCATTCTTTTTGGTACAAATGAGGATTTCTGCTGCTAACGCAGCTGAAGTTACCAAGTCAGACGGGTCCTGCTGCAGTATCCGAATTGGACTGCAAAAGGCCGTACGACTTCCCTGGCTATCTGCCCAGCATCGATTTTGCATCACTGGGAGCTGGTGGACTCTGTTTGGCACAGCACAGGCTCCAGAAAAAAGCTGTGTATATTCAGCTTTGAAGGAGCATCTTGCCTGGTTTGGGAACACAAATGAACCAGTAAGTTTTCTGAGCAAAAGTTGGATGTGAGCTGGTGACATTTTTTGGTGGGAAAGGATATGTGAAGGAAAAAAACCCCCGTAACGCACATGTTAAATGAACCAGTCAAGTGCAGACAATGGAAAAGCTGAAAAATGGATCTGGAGGAAAGCATTTTGCGGTGGCAGTTATTTCTCGCTGCAGTTCTTTATAGCTTCCCAGATGGGAGATTCATGACCCCAGGAAGAAGCCTGCATCCCCCAGGGTCTGACCTGCGGCAGCCCATGACTCACTCGCCTGTCAGGTTTGGCAATAAGCGGAGAAACCAGCAAGACAGCAAAATATCTTGTAGAAACAGCAAAACAAGAGACAAATGAATTAATTGCTGGAAGAGAAAAAAACCCAACCCTCTGTGCACAAAGGAGGGCGTAGATGGAGAGCGAGTGAGTGCTCGTGCCTCTGAGGAGCCCAGAGCTGGCGCTCCCGGCAGCCGGCCCCGTTTGTTCACAGGCGGAACAAATCCAGGATGCCTCACTCCGGGAAGGTGAGGCAGGCAGAAACAGGAGTTGGGGGCTCTACCAGCCATTCCGCCAGCAGCAAGACGGTTTTCCAGGGGCTCCAGGAAGAAAGAAGATCTGTGGATCTACATTGCCATCTAATGGCAAGGAAGAGCCCAAAGCTTTCAGCGCGGCCCAGAAATGGGCTCTAAGGGCGAACGGGGGGTCCAGATCCTCCTCCTTCGGTCTACAGGCAAACTCTTCTCTGCCACTGGATGGTCTGGCCAGCCAAGGCCACAGAGCCAGCCCGGGGAAAGGAAGGGCAGCCGGAGCCTCGGGACAGGGGCTGCTGATGCCTCCTCTTGTGGCACCCTCTCCGCTCCGCTCTGATTCAGCCAGGAACGTGCTTACGGGACGGGTCTGCTTTCTTCTGGAGTGCCAGACACTGGCAGGGAGACAGGCGTCCCGTGCAGGGGCGTTTCAGGCGCTGAGTGAATCCTGTGCCATCCTGTTCAAAACCGTGTCACGTTCAGCACCTCAGGTGTTCCGGACCCTGCTGGGAAATGCAGATAAACCAGGATCGTTTAAGAAAAGAGGTAAATTAGGAGTATGGAGTATGAGGAGATACCGAAGGAAATTTGGGAAAGGATTGTCAACAGCTGCTTTCTTCTGCTTGCAAACGTTTCTTGCCTTAACAAATGTGCTTTGCATTTGAGGAGGAGTTGGAGCTCAGTCAGCTGAGAGGGGAAGGTGATCTTTCTGTACCAGGTGTTTTGAACAGAGCAGGAGCTGGGGGAGAAAATGGGGATATAAAGTGTCTGCTTTTCCCAGACAGTGAACTGGGACATGGGGTGGGTCCCAGATAACTTCTGGGCAATAAAATACAGATTGAGAGCACAGAAAATTGTGAGACCTGCCAGACTTCAGGCCACAGGGAAGGTGTGCCCGTTCCTCCCGGTCCGTTCAAGTGGCGGCTGTGACACACTTGCCATGCAGAGTGCTGCCAAGGGAATGAGCAATCCGCCTTTATTTCCTCCTGGTATCCTGTCGTATTTACACACCCATCCTGGCCAAACAATCCCTCTGAAAGGCAAGGAAAACAAAGGAGCTCGTTACAGCACGCTCCTGCCCGCCTGGAAAAGGGGATGGTTTGGAGCACTCTGCTGTCTCTCCCGGCTGCTTGCTGCTTCCCAGGCTAACGAAAGCCGGCGGCTGGGAAGTGACAGGTTATCATTCCTGAGAGACCAGAGCGGATTGTTCAGGTATTCCTCTCCAGTTTGTGAGGCAGGGAGGGGAAGAAGGCAATGTACCAGGGTGACATGTTCCTTGATGTTCCTTTCTAAATGTGGCTCTGAGTCACGCTACAGAGTTGATTAGAAAAATTACCTTCTTGCAGTAGAAGTGCAAAGGCAAAAAGAGTCTCGTTCGGCTTTCCCTTCCCCAGCCCCGACCCGAGCCTGCCCAAGGCCCGCAGGAGAGGGGCGGGTGAGCTGGCGGAAAAGGCTCCCCTGCTCATCTCAGAGGGGATGGAGAGGCAGCTCCAGCCGAGGGCTGGGAGAGGCAGCTCCAGC
>NW_010406776.1:0-4337 GCF_000710305.1 Buceros rhinoceros silvestris | reverse complement strand
TCCACCGGTCTCCTTTCCTGCCGTTACAAACCAGCCGCGCTGACACAGATGGTGTAGGTTCTTAGGCGTTGAAATCAAGCATATGCTCCAAGCATAAAAACTAGATCCTGTTTACGGATTAATAACCCTTAGCACACACTGTTACTACAGTCTGAATATTCATTTTATCTGTGAGAATTTCCAAATTCTCTACACTATTCTACCCTCTGGGGCAGCCAACAGAAATGCGAGGCATGCGGCCACTTGCAACTGGACCTGTTACCAACCGTGCATCCAGAGATGGGTTCTGAATCTGAGCAGAAAAAGAAGTTTTGGATCTTGATTTTAGGTAGTATTATTGCTGACTGGAACTTGAAAGTCCGTCTGCCAGAGGGCAAACTCGTGTAAGTTTAATGCATGAGATACGAGAACTGGCATCAGTAGCTGGGCCAATTGGGAAAATTGAGTGAGGTGTTGAAGTGGGACTGTTGTTATAAATGAACGACAGGAAGTGTTTTTCAAGAGCTTGTTTTAGTTGGGATTTCTAAGTAATTTGATAGGCTTCTGCTAAGTTGTGGGTGGCTGTTCCTTGTGTTATCCACTGGAGTTTTTCCACAGATACGGAAAATATCTGTATCTGTGTGTGCACCTGTGAGCAGAGAATAAGAAAGGGATCCCATGGGAATGGGAGAAAAGACTCCCAAGGCTCATGGTTGTGTCACCTATGCCAAATTAGGGTGCATCAGTTCATGATACCTCATCCCTTCAAGCAAGATTAGGAACATGAGTGAACAAGGGAGCTGAATGCTTTCTTTCCATTTTTGCTCTTCTCATACCAAAAGCTTCCAAATTTAAGCTTCACAGGGATTAATAACTGATTTTGCCACTTGCTTTTAAGATACTTCATTTTGTCATGACTTGCTTTCCATGACAGTTAAAAAGACCTAACAAAATGTACCTCATTTGTCAAAAGTTTAGTGTACTTCAGTAATTGCAAAAATACGGATAGGACATGATCTGAATCATAACATCTAGCTGGGATGCATTCTGACCTCACCATATGCAAAGTGAGCTCTAACTGAATGAAGGATCAAGGCTGTATCATGCCTAGGCCGAACAGCTAATGTAATTAGTCATTTCTTGTTTAATGCTTTGAAAATAAAAAGCCCTTCCATTGCTCAGCATTGTTACATGTTTTTCTAAAACAAGAAAAAAAAGATTGGGGAAAGAAAAAAGTCCTCAGAATAATCAAGCTTATGTTTTCATTCAGAAGCAATATAGAATATTGATGAAAGCAACTAAAGTCATCATTAATTTCTAGACTTTTCCTGGTGCAAGTGAAGTCCTATACTTGTCTATAGTGAAGTACTATCGCAGAAAGTATAATTCCAAGAAAGAATTTAAACACTGGTAAATATTTTCAGATCAAATTTCCACGGAACAAATCGCTTTTAAATAGTTCAGTGGGTCACATTAGCAAAAATGCAGCACAGATAGATGTTTAACCTTCCTGTGCCTTAAGTGAGTTGCCAGTAAGCCTCTTAACAGTGTCTACTTTTTCCTCTATCTTTCATTTTCTCAAATCAAACACACTTATGGAAAAGCTGGGAGAGAAAAGCCAAGTGCGGAGCATTAGTCTTGCATAAGGTTAGCTGAACTCTTCAGTAAGGAAAGAAAAATCTCCCTTTACTCATTCCCACATAATATGCAGCCAATTTCCTAACAAAGCCCATTTGGAAATCCAGTAGGCTCTGATTAACCTGATTCTGCGGGTCAAATCCCATGATTGTTTAAACAGGCTCCTGACTGGTCTTCTCAATGGAATTTCAACTACTCACCCCAGGAGTGAGTCTGAGCCCACTAGTTACATTCAGCCCATTAGGAAACAAAACCAATGATATTTCAGCATGAAAAATTAATCAAAACAACCTCAGATTTTCAGTATTGACAATGCCCATACAAACAGTCCAGAAAACATTGATTTCACTTTTTCGTTTGTTTATTTCACAAGGTGGGAGGTGGAGGGAAATCAGAAGTTGAATAAAGACAGAAAAATAACCAGAAACAAATTCAGGAGCTGCTGATAGATAATTTGTGAAGAGAAATATGTTGAACTCACTGGATGCAGATTGAACCTTTGTATGTCATCTCTCAGCTCTGATTAGCTGAAAATGAATTCCAGTTTTCTGGAGCATAATTTTGCTCTCCTGAATGATCAGTATGTGAGTTGTTTCACAACATATACTATTGCATGGTGTAAGCAGTAAAGACTGACACTGGTAGAGCCTGCAAATCCCAACAGCCACCAGAGGAGATTAACTCAGGGAAATACTGTCTGGGATTCAAGAATTTTTTTAATGTCTCCTAATCTGAGGAAAAAAACACTAATCCCCCAGAAAGATTTTGCTGGTCCCAGTAATAGCCTTTCTTTGCCTTTAAGAGAGAAACAGCATTTATGTTTTGTGCTCTTGTATCGGATTATGATATAGTAAAGAAAGAACAGTTTTTAAGCCCTTTCTTTGAACTAGTATTCTGTAAGCCTGAGCTGTTCTCTTCTGGATTTGGGGGTGGGGGAGTGGAGGGAGAGGAGGCAGAGCAGCCAGGAAAAAAAAAAACCAACAGGTATTGCTACTTGGTCCATGGAGGCAAAAAACTGACTTCCTCCTCCTTATTTGTTTAGGAGAGAAGAATTTTTGGAGAACAGTTCATTGTGGATGAAGTTTTTGGGCTGACATCTCCTGCATTACTGTGACTCCAATCAGTGTAGCAGAACATTGATTTGTACAGGAAGCCGAGTAGGAAAACAAAGAAAAAGCCAATATTCTATTAGACAAAGAGCAGTGGTGGAGGAGCTGCAGTAAGTTTAGCACCCGGTGGATTTGAGTGTGTGCATGTGTGTGCGTTGAGGGAGGGGCAGCTATTCATTGACTTTCTTTTGAAAGCATAAAGAAACTCACATCTAGAGGAGAGGAAAAATGAAATATAAGCACCAAAAGAAATAATACAGGAGACATTAGAGAGAAACAAACACTAAACAGTGACTGGC
This sequence comes from Buceros rhinoceros silvestris, assembly GCF_000710305.1. Classification (NCBI taxonomy): domain Eukaryota; kingdom Metazoa; phylum Chordata; class Aves; order Bucerotiformes; family Bucerotidae; genus Buceros; species Buceros rhinoceros. Next base: position 1,312 of record NW_010406776.1, on the reverse strand, counting down.
AAATAGAAGAATGAAGAATATGGAAAAAAGGAGGAGAAACAGGAAGGGAGTATGAAATCTGTCAATAGAAAAGAAATAACATTTCTTTAAAATAAAAGGTTAAATCTAAGACTTAGTTGGCGAATATATCTAGAAGTAGAGACTTTTAAAATTCAGGCTATTTATTTTCCCCATTTGAAATGAAGTACAGCTTTGGTTTTTTTCTTCATTTCTCAGTATTAGGAAATCAAGCAACATCGTGAAAATATACATATTTCCAACATTTCTATCACTTTACTGCAAATAACTTCTAAATTCAAGATTTTCACACATCACTAACTTTTTTCCCTGATCTACACATACATTTAATTTCTATAATCCAGAAAAAGAGATCTGAAAACAATTTTTTAAGAGCTACAGGACTTGTCGTTAGCAGACAGATTCCCCAAACCCATCAGTTTGTACTTCTGCAGTTGCTCATCAGAGTTAAGTGGGTCCTGCAGTAGAACTTTGTCTTATTAATTCAGCACAAGCATTTGTCTCAGTTTGGAAGGAAGCTGCTCCGTCTCATGCAGACTGGCTGTATGAAGAGCTCTTCACCAGGTGTAGGTTCTCAGGACAAAGTGAATTCATTTGCACCTGCTTAAAGCTCTGAAAGCTGTACAGAAGCTATATCAGTGCTGCTTGCACTTAGCAAATTCACATTCAAAGTAGCTAAATTGTTTTGAAAGTGTATCACAGTGTGAAGGCCTTTCCAGCTCTGCTTGCTATTCAGAAACATAAAGCAGAAAAATGGTATGTATTTGTGACAACTGCTAAAGCACAAAACAAGGAAAAATATTTCTCTAAATAAGACATATGGAGTCATGGCAAAAGAAAATATACTAGGTATGCAGACACCCATGTAGATATACTTCTTAACTTCAGGAGTATTAGAAGAAGTGTTAAAAATGGTGCTGGAGGTGTATTTAATACTAGAGGAAGTACAAGTAAAAAAAAAAAATGCACGGTTAGGGCTGCATTCCAAGTCTAAATAGCCATATATTGGTTGTTCAGCCCTGCTGAATTTCTTTGGTGCAGCACTTGCAGTAGTCTGAAATCTCTGAAGGGAGCTGTTATAATCCAACTTGATTCCATCAGGTTGGGTGCCTGAATATTTGACAAAAAGACAATGATATAAACTGCAGCTTCTTATCCATGTAAATGAGTTTTTAATGAAGACTGTGGGAAAGACTCGCTGGATTTGTTCGTTTCTGCAAAGATGCTCATACATGCCTTAACAGATTTGTGCAAACTTTCCTCTCAGTCACTTTGCCAGCCAAGAGGATAAGGG
>NW_010406775.1:85881-130076 GCF_000710305.1 Buceros rhinoceros silvestris | reverse complement strand
AGCCAGGAAGTCTAGCCCAAACCAGGACAATGCCTGTCAGCCTAAAGGAATGAAAAAGAGAGAAGGTGCAGCAGGATGTTTGACAAAGTTAGAGAAAGAACCAGGAGATAGGTCCATGATGCTCTGGTGCATTACGCTTATTTCACTGTCTCTGTGTGTGTTTGTGGTGTCATTCCGGATAGTTCAGGCGTGAACGGTTTTTTTGTATACAGTCTGTGATCCTCTTCTCAGCATCTGCTTGCTGTGGTATAGTTGGTCTCTACCATGAGTGAAATTCTGCAGCATATTCACTGTTTCTAAGCTGAGCAGGTGGGATAAGGTGAGCGTTGGTGGAACAGGCAATAGCTTTGCACGTGAGGGAGATCCTCCCAGTGTTCTGCAGATGCTCAAACTTTAGCTTCTTGAGGGCAAACCTGATTGCTATACACCCATCTCACTGACCGCCAGTCCCATGTCCCTGTGGATCTGTTTAGTGCTTTTTGCTGTTATTGATCTTGTTATTAGGAAGGCCCATAACCTAAGGACTACATGAGTTAGATTAACATTTACCGAGTATCTAATGGATGTGTATTGCTGCTTTGTACACCGACCCCTGATACCTATATGTTGGTCTTATCTTAACGTTTTTGAGTCACACACATTGCACTTTTACCATCTGTCATAGTTCTTTCTCTCAAACATTCTTACTCTTGAGTTTCCTGGTTTCCCTTGCCTGTCATTCTGTTAATTTTAAATGTAATTGTGTAGTTTCAAGCCTATTTCTTACAGTATTTCTGGTAAATTTTAGTTGGATTAGACTTATTCCTTATGGCCTCATTTTGTCTTTGTATTTCTGTATTCTAGCACTAATTACTAGTGATGTGATTAATGTTCCACGCACCTAGTAGCTTTGTTCTTTCTGGTTTTGAGATAGTGTTAATTAATCCAACCTTGAAAAAATACTTGCAATCCTGATTATATGTCACATTTCTAATTCTTTCTGGAAACCAGGGTGTACATAAAAGCTGAGTAATTAGAGATATATTTATGCAACTATACTTGCAGAAACTTTCAGTCTAGGTGTCGCTGTCAGAAGTACAACTGTGTTTAAGAGGATGACTATAAGCAATTCTTTATTATGTTTATTTTATATAGGATTAAAGCAAAGGCTATATTATAATTCCAGTATCTTTTCATAGAACTATAGTTAGGGTTTATTCACTTTGAAGGAACCTCCCCCAGACCATAAACTACAAAACCTCTATACTTTAAAAATATCTAACTTGTTCAGACACATTTTTAAAATGTCTAATAAATACCTGAAGTAGTTCTGAAGTTTCCAGTACTGATAGCCCTCTGCCTATGAGTATTTGATTGTATTAAACTGTCATGACTTTGTTGACTCTAGACAGGGTGAGATCATAGCATGAGAGCAGTTTGGGAGAAAATAAAGAAATGAGTGTACTAGATGCAATGCATGCTAGTCACATCTCTTACTATGCTGCTGGAAGGTGATCAGATACGACAAGGATAAGGGTAGTTCGGGAACAGAGACGAAAGAATAGCAGTTACTTTCAGAGCACTTTGGTTTATCTTGTAATGTCTGTTTTCTTTGCAAAATCACTAATGGTCACTATTACTGGAATTGTTAGAGCGACCTTTAAATTGCTTTACAAATACCGAGTCGTGGATGCAATCTACCTTTGCACAATACTCAATTGTCCATCCCAACTTAAACAAAACAAAAAACCAGAGTGCCTTTCAAAGTATTTCAAGCAAACTCCTTCAAGTATCTTTAAGAGTGTCACCTATAGTCCTTAGCTTTGCAATAATGTCACCTTTTATACAATGTTAGAAGTGATTTTTACCTTGGAGAATAGCTAAAATCCTGGAAGATACAAGCTTTTTATTTTTCTCCCCTGCTAGATTTTGGTACTATATAACTGAGACAGCATACAGTTTTCATGGACCTTTGTGTGTGTGTCTATATGCTTCAGTACGTACACACCTTTTGGAACAGGATGTAACAAGAATTTATACAATTGAATGCAAATCTTCTTCTCTGTCCATAATTCTGTAGCAGCTGTTGCTCTCCCCGGATATGTGGGTATCTGCCCTCTCTCATCTCCTGAGTTTCTAATATAATCTCCCCCAACCCATCTAGTCAGGTTAGAGAATGAGCAAATGAAAGCGCTTTGGTTGCCAGGCCGTACTGAGACAACCTCAGGAGCACTCAGCAAGCAGTGTGGCACATCTGTGGGACAAGTACATACCGTATGACACCAGGGGTGAGTCCCATATGAAGGTGGAACCTTACAGGTTCTTCAGCAGAAAAAAAGTACATTATATGAGCAATTTTGTGCAGTTATAACTCATTTATTTTACAGTGGCTATACAACTGTATTAGTTGAACAGCACATTTCTGTACTACTGAAAGGTTTGTGTCTTGATGCTTACACTTTCCTAACCCATATACTGAAAGTCATTGCATTAAAACAAAGTGCTGTTCTAGTAGGTTCTCATCCCATTCATATTTCATATTTATTTCCTTGAATCCCAGAACAAAATCTAATTAAAACTTCAATGTTAGTTGGTCTGGAAACTAGAGCAAGCAATGCTTTCCCTGTGTTGGTGTGACATTTTCAAATAATTTTTCATATGGAAGATCACTTCAAGAGAAGTAGTTTGGGTCTAGGTGGTCTCATACATTTCCTACCTCCTGTGCATCATTACAGTTCTGTATTTTTCTGGCATCAATATCGCTGGTGATGTGACTGATATTTTAATTATGATGCGACCCCCAGCTTAGAGAGATTAACCCAGACGAATGTTTCCGATCAGTCTTTCCCCAGCTATTGCTGTTTGTGAAGCTTTACAGAAAAACCAGGAACCTGACCTTGAGGGGCCCCTACATCACTGCTAATGGAGTGTAGGAGAGGTGTCAAATGAAAGCCCTAAGAGAGGGGAGGGGAGATGTTTATAGAAAGGATGAATGTGAGCATGAGTAAAGCACTGAGATATATTTGGTTATATGAAACTTGTTTTGAAGGGCCAGATCCTCAACCCTGTTCTTTAAGCTGAGTGTTGGCCTGAGTGCTGTGAGGATTCCTCTGCACAGAGAAAGCTTCTCATGATGAAGAGCAGTGTCAGCTCGATCGATTCCTCCTTCAGGAGGGTGTACAGGAGTGCTGTGTCCTAGCAGTTGATGCAGTGTGCTGCCACCCACCAGCCCTGATGGTGAGATGGTCTTCTGGGACAGTGGAAGTTGCAGGGTGGCACACAAAGGTGGTTCAAGCACCCTCTCCTACAGTTTGGGAATACTTTCAGCAGTCGTGCACTGATGTTAGTCTAATGGGACAAAAGACAGCCCCCGGGAAAAGTCACGATGTCCCAGAGACAGACAGTGTCATTCCAGCTGAAGATAACAGATGGAAACTTTTTTTTTAATGAGATGAAAAAAAAACCTGTCTGTCAAGACAGATGAACTGTGAGCACAGACACTGGAAACAGCAGCTGTATAACTACTTGGAAGATAATGGTTCTCTTCACAGAAATAAAGAGAAAAATAGACTTTTGCTGTGAATAACCAAATATCATACGTAGAGAATAATTTCCATCATACTCTATGGCAGAGGAAAAATGCCTGCTGCAGGTAGGGGCAGGACCCTGTTTATTGGGTTGGATCTTCAGTATTGGACACTGTTAAGGGTTCAGGTATGCAGTCAGGTTCCTGTATGTTAATGTAACTGCATGTGTGCCCTTTGATCTGTAGAAAATATGACATAATTTAACATAGCTTTGTCAAGACGTAAGGATAGAATTAGCTGAAATCTTATTTGTATTTTGTGAATGCAAAAAAATATTTAAAATGTCCTCTGTACATTGGAAACCTGAAATGTTCCTAGAGGCAAAAGACAGAACACAGACCTGGTAAGAGTATATTGAATTCCACTAAAATCTCTGCCTTTACAGTTATGTTCACTCAGGGCTGATTTCAATCCTAAATTAATCATAAGGGACTAAATTTAACTTGGCATGAATGTACTTGTGCATGCATGTATACAAAAAAAGGCACAAAAAGGTGCAGTTAGTGTAGAAAATAAAATACAGCTAATTATTGCAGATCTTTTTAAAGTATATTTGCAAGTGATGTGTTTTCAAAACAAGCTAAACAATTATTCATCAGCTTGTGTACCACATGCTGGCTAATGAATAAAGTCAGGAATCAGGAAGCAAATGTAAATGTGGGGTCTAATTCCCAACTGCCAAATTAGAAGTATTTCGTGCCCACTTTGCACAGGTGCAAGTGACAACATAAGTTACAAAACAGCTGGGAATCTGGTCCCACAGTCTGTTGTACTGTTCAAATAATTGAATTTAAACTGTGGTTACTGACTAACTAAAGCCTCTCCAACAGTATTGGTCCTCGTTTCCCAACCCGAGGCCTGAGAGAAGACCTGGCCATTTGAGAAGATTGTCATTCAAGTTTATCCTTTCAACCAGAATCTGCAGGAAAAAAAAAAATGCCAGTTTCTTTTATGGTGGCAGTTAATCTGTCAGGAGCAGATTCAAGTTTTGGCAAAGATCTGTGGTGAGATAAAATGAAAAAGCTGCCAAACGGCATTGTTAGCATGGGGAGGAGGAAGGGAGGGGAGCTGATATGACTTCCCCAAGTTAAACGCCAAGCACACCTACTTTGGTTTCAATAAGGCCATGTGAAAACCAGAATATTTATAGCTACAGTAAACTTTAATGTTCGCTTACCCTGGGGCCAGTGTGTTCATTGTAGAAATGGATTCATAATAACTAATGCTCATTTCTACACGGTTTTTATAGTTTGCTTGAGTAAGTAGAGCATAACATGCTAATAGTTTTTAAATAAAGCGCGTCTAACAATTGCTTCACAGTACCATGTGATTTGCAGCTCAACACAGTATTCTCATTGGTTCAACTTCATGCTTTGACTGCTTTCAACTGTATTTCTTTCCTCTCTTGCCATTGTCATCTGCATTTAAGATGTGGAAAGAATTTGGTGCCAATTTTAGGATAGTAACTTGATTAAGCAACTATTCTTTTCTAATGGGATTTAAAAATCTGTCTTTCAGTGTGTTTTTAGACAGTTGCTACTGAGTGAAAGTGGGTATTTAAGCAGTTGTTGCCTCTGGGTTGCTGTTTTACCTGCTAAGTCAGAAACAAGATACCTTTAGGGAGAGTTGTTAATAAATAAGCATGACTGTGAGGCTGCATTGTATTCAGTACCTGCCTCACCTGACTGTCATTCTTTTCATGGGGTCCAGCTTTGAACATACAGCTGCTAAAATAATAGATAAGATTAAAGACTGGGCAGATGTACCGTTTCTGTCCTGTCCTGTGTCCTCACACCACTATGCACCTGTAATGCAGGATTCCTGGGCAGCTCTTTCCTTGCGCTCTCCTTGCTGCTGGGGCAGTGGAGCTCACAGACACCTGGATTAGCTGCAGCCATGCTGTTTTCTAAGGAGGAGTGAGCATGGGAGGCTTTCCTTCCCTGGGTACCCCCTTGGTATCTTGAACACTGCTCTCGTATTTTAGTTCAGGAAACTTTGTGCTACCCAGAGCACAATCTGGCTGGTGCTGTAGAGCCCAGTAGTGCCTAGTGAGGGATGCTGAGCCTCCTGCTGCAAGATCCTGCCACTGGGTAGCTTCCATCTGTCTGTGCCAACTGTTGTCTCTGCTTTTTGCTGCTTAGTCAGTGCTTTAGGGCATGGCTTGTTCTTTTGGGAGTGGAGGATTGGAAAGGACCATCAGGGTTACCCACACTGCTCTGCTGTAACTGCAAGTGCCTGTGGAGTTCATTTCATGTGTAGATGACACCTGGTAGGATCCTTGGCCAGAATAATCCAGCTAGTTTTATTAATAAAAACACTACATGGCCATTTTTGTCTTGAAATACTCTGACTCCACAGACATTACAAGTTCCTTGGATTTCATTTGCAGTTTCAATGTGAGCATGCAGAACAGTATATTGGGTCACTGTGATGCTCTTAGAACACGTTTTAAGCGTCTCCTTTTTCTCACAAGCTTCCATTTTTATCCTCCATTATTTTCAAAAGTTCATAGTTTAGTTAGAAAAGTGTTTCCTTAAGTGCATCCTTAAGGAAGCGTGTTGCTGATACAATAATGCACTGAGTGCGTAGCTGGCATGATACTGTGCTCTCTGGTTGGGTAGCTTCTAATGAGATCTTTTGAAGATGTCATCTGTTAGCATAAAATGTGGAGGAAACCTGGGATAAACACAGCTTTCATCTTTTGTTGGTCTCTTAACTCCATTCTCTCTTCAAAGCCTTTCAATCTTTAGCCAGTATTTTATTCCCCTAGGCCTGGTCAGGCTTGTTTGATTGAAAATTAGGTCTTAGTGTCTTTATTTCCATTGAGTGTTAGATAGCTCGATCAATTTTAATTACAGGAATGAGCTGACTTCGTTGTAAACCATTACCAGCTTTGTACCGGTGTAAAAAAATCTGGCCAGGATTTCCAGAGCTTCTGGGCATGGTAAATATGCAAAACAAAAGCTACAAGATAAAATAGTGGAAAGGTGATGCTTTCCCTTGACGCTGGGAAAAAGAAGTTTCTACATCTTAGACAAACAGGTCACATAAGTGGAAACACTTTGGAGTTCATGCTGGCCGGAGGTCACTTACAGTATGGCACAGGTCAAGGATCAGTCCTGGGAGGCCTGATTTTGTTCACTTTGTGTGTTAATAACCTTAAAGTAGGAAGATGAAATAAAGTGATAACATTTTCCAATGACACAACTTGTGGGGAGCAACTTAACGTGAGGTCAAATGACTAAAATTCAAAATAACTTATAGTCTAGGAAAATGGATGGATAAATGCCTTGTGGAATTTATTTTAGAGAAATTTAAGCTAGAGAAGTTCACACAGCTACCTGTGTCCTGCACACAGGAGTTTTCTCCTACCTATGTCTGCCTAAGCACTTGCAAACCTAAAATATAAGGGGAAGACATGGCTGCAGGAGTTAAATGCTCACAGCCACACTAGCAGCAGTGGGTGGGACATGCCTTCATGAATCCCGAGTGACTACTCTTACGCGTGCAAAGGCGTGTTGTAAACCATCTTGAGACTTCAAAGAAGCTGTTGAAGCAGTTCCTAAGCAAAGACATCACTGTAAGTTTTCTTACGACAAATGCATTTTCAGTGGATAGAGAGAACCATCCGTGCAGGGTTTGCAGACCGTTCCTTGTGCAGGGTGTAGCTGTGGAAAAGGGTGTAGTAAGTATATCCCTTACTCTTATGGCAAAGAGTGTAATAGACCTAATGCTGGATACACTTTGAAATATTTCATGATGTGTGTTTAAGGACAGATACATATAAATCCACTGACGTTCCAACGTTGCTCATATTTTCTAATTACAAATTGACGGTTGGGTTTGTGTTTTTAATTTCAAAGCTGCTATCTGCTCCAGCCCCCCCCGCCCTTTTTTTTTAACTGCCATACAGTAAGATTGAGAAATTGAGTTGGCTAGGACTGCTGAGTAACCCCATGAACTAATGAAGTAAACATTTGCAACCACTGTGACATGGAAATCATCCAGCTCTCCCTGGTGTACACCTGCAGAAACCTGTGATTCACCTCTGAGTCACTCTGCAAATGTTAGCAGGGCAAAGCTGACAGCCGTGTGGAGGGCTCACTCTGCTGCCAGTTCTCTCCTTCTCCCCTGGAATAATGACATGAATGATGCTTCCAAATGGCTCACGGGGTTGCAAAATGAGAGATCTAAAAATCCATGCGGCAGCTTGATTTCCTAATAGGATGCATTAAGTAGGACATCACATGTTTTACAGGCTGAAGTTGATTAGAAAATAAGACTTAAAATATGTAGCTAAAGTGGTTAGAAAAATAGGTTTTGGAAGCTCAGATCAAAGCTTTAGAGGAAGGTGATTAGATAAATAAAAAGTTTAAGCCTAACTGAGCAAATAATTGCACATCCTCTGAAAAGAACAGTTCATAGGGATTGATCAAATGTGAGTCACCCCAGGCACAGATGTCTTTCTAAGAATATTCCATTTAATTTTCTTAATGTACACCAAAAGCAAAGAGATGCTGGTGCTGATCAGTGAATGCTCTCGTTAGCATAAGGAAAGGCTCTTTAAAAATAATGGGCAATGAAAAAAACAAAAAACAAACCCAACCAAGTAACCACCGAAAAATGATTCAGTTTCTGTTGTCTAACAAGGATAATTTTCTCTTTAGTGGTGATTCCCCCTCTCGCTACAACTCATAGGCTTTCTGTTCTTTGGTGTGCACCAGAACCACACAGCACAAGCTCAAAGCCTAAAAGAAGTGCAGGTCTGATTGCAGACTTTGTTATTAAGGATCAGTTTGTACTTTTCTTTGGAAACACCAGGCTCTGGGAGACTGGTAAGAAGCACAAAACAAATAGATCCGAAGATAAAAGTCCATGAGGTTCTCACTGTGCAGAATTGTGTCCTTAGGTGAAGAATGGAGTTTGAGAACAAAATAGGAGAGACTGGAGATGAAGAGTGTCTCTCAGAAGGGAATCCTGTTTCCTGAGCACAGACTTCCTGGAAGAATTTTCCCCTTCCTGCCTTTGGCGTTGTTTTTTGTGATTCCACCTGCAAACCTCTGTCCTCTGAAGGGTGTGTATGTAGGGAGGATGCATTAACATTACAGAAAACAGTCTGATAGGGTGAAATGCTGCCCTTCAATATTTTGGAATGTGTTCCATTTATTGCAACAAAGCCAGAATTTCACCTTTGCTATTTCTGAAGGAGAATGAGTAATAGCAGGGAGTTTGACTTCTTCCAACCTGTTCCTCAGACCCCTCTGTCACGAGGAGTGCTGATGGAGTGAAGCTGGGGAAAAAGTAACGAAAACAAAAAAAGTTATGCAAAAAAGTCCCAAGATCTTTAGAAATAGGCTCTGTGCACAATCCTGCGACTGTAAGTCTGCAGTACTGTCATATTAAAAGTGCCGTACAGGTGTTGGCTATCTCACCAACTGGAATATATTGTTATTCAAACTCTTATGTTTTGCTTTACATTTTCATGTTCTGAACATCAAGCTGTTAAATAAGAGATACACAATCTGCTCCTCTCTTCTCCCCATCGTATATTTTATGTCTCTGCAGATTGTAGTAGGCATCTTTCAAATGCTTCCAACAAGCTGACAGTGGTGGGACTGGTATATTCAATTGGAAGGTTAGAGTTGGTAATAAAATAATGGCTACTGAATTTCACTTTAACAAGTGGCTTGGAATCATGACTAAATCTGCTTGCTCTTAATAACAGAGGACACCTGACCTTCTGTCTCGCTCTTTTATTTCATGTAATACCTAATTTCTGAAGGCAGCTGATCTTTTCTCACTGCCCCCTCCCTTCATGGCAGGTATTTATATATTTGAATTTGGCATTAAATGTAATCCAATATGAGGTGGGCAGTTCAGAAATTGTCTTGCTGAGTTGCTGCGTAGGTTTTGATATGTCTCTGGCATTACTAGTGTGCTTGTCAGATCTAGTATAACTGGCTAGGCCATGTGAGCCATGACTTGCAAGCACCTTTCGTATATGCTTCACAGCTAATGTAGAAATATTCCCGATGGAGTGAGGAATGAATTTTGTAGTTTTGACTTTGAGAATCATTTGTGATATGCAGTAGTGTGGAAAGGAGATAAATAATGAAAAAATGGGAGTGAAATTCCTACTTGATTTGTTTCCAACTTTGTAGAAATTTTGACTCTGTGGGGTGAGAACAATTTGTGATTCAGACTGAGGAGTACGTTCTCTTCCATCAAATGGAAAAACTCCTTTATCTAACAGCAATTGGCTTTTATTGATGATTGACACTGCCACTTGTGTCCTTAAAACTGGTAGTTTCCTACTCTTGCCTTTTAAATCCTCTTTCACTTGGGTGATGTAAACATTTGATGTATGTTCACGTAGAAAAGGGATTGGTCTTATGTACAGAGGGGGTTAAGAACATGTAGCACCTCAAGGTAGCTGCTTAGTATTTTGGAAAGTCAGACACATTATGTATCAGCAATTTTTCCTTGCAGCTGGGAAATAAATTTATAGCTTGGTATTTCTAAAAGAAAAAATTACTAGTTCAGATTGAAATGCTTAGCAGCATAGACAGTTAAAAGTAAACATTTTTCCTGTCTCATTTTTTATAGCCATCACTTCCTTAATTTTTTTCTGTTGTATTTGGAACTTCAAGGAAGTTATATTTCCAAAAAACGTGGAAGGGTGAAAATTTTTCTTTATTCCAATCATCACCTAGAAATTGTAGTCTATTCACTTTTCAAATACATTAAAATTGATATAGCTGATATTCAGGAAACGGAACAGAGCTGATATTCAGGCCATGTAGTAAAGGTTAACACACCTTGAGACAAGGCAGCTATTGGAAATGTCTCGGAGGAAGATCATTGCAATTCTGCTTTACCTGTGGAAAGGAATCACCCAGCACCCTCTCCTTGGTGTAAACTTGCTTCTGTGAAACGAAAGGGTAGTTCTGATTGACTTGAATCTGGCATGACTATAAGTTTATGCAGAATAGATGAGTTCAAATGTGAATGAACTTATTTTTCTCTGTCATACCCCCGTTTGGTCTGTACCTCACATTTTACTCCAGCTTTCTCTAGATTTACATCTATGCTACTGAGTTGAGGTAACAGGTAGCATATAAATTTCAAATTTATAAAATAAATAATTCAGTGAAATATACTGTATTGAAGATCAGTTTGTTTTTTTGTTGTCATTTTACATTTTTGGGTCATACTTAGGAGTGATGATTTGAGCATGGCAATTAACTCAGTTTCAAGAGGATGCAACATATTAACATGCTGTCATTGCTTATTGATACATCAGCTTTTGTTTGGAAGAGGTTTGTTTCCTTACTACCCTTGACTACAATTTTGATTTTTCTACTATCTGAGAACTACTTTTTTTGTGGGGAGGGTGGATAAAATGCAAAGGAAATGGGGATTTAGCAGGGTCCAATCAGGAGTTAATCAGCTATTTATGTGACAGCCTCAGTGTTGCTCTACTAATCCTCTCTTTTGTGACTTCAGTCTAGAGGAAGGCTCAGACCTGGGTAAAAGTCAGTAACGCTGGCAGAGTTCTGTGAAATGTACACAAAGCTGCATTTGCTAAGTATCTCTTCATGGGAATGTTCCACAAAGCTCGAAAAAGCCACATGTGTTCTTAACATCCACTGTCATTAGGTCACAGTATGTTGAAATTCTTTTCAGTTTCAGAATTTAGCAATGGCACTTCCTGTTAAAATAGGAATTGGTCCTAAAAAATAAACTCACATCCATTCAGCACACTGTGAGGAAAAGAGCTGCTTGAGGTTTTTTGCAAATCCAGCAATTGTCTCATGAGAAAGTGTGGTCCTTGAGAAGAAAGATACCCTGTCCTCAGGACACTTACCTGGAGTCAAGAAAGGCACAGCCTTAATGATGAGACTTTGGGCAAGTCACTTATTCTCTCTATATTTGGTTCCCCTGCTATAAGTTGGTAATTACAACATTTCCTTTCTCCACAAGGGTGTTGAGATGTGTTTGGATATTTGGCAGTGCCATACAAGCTAGACAGGCAGTAGTGAAGTTCCGAAAATCTGATATTGAAGTGCTCTCTTTTGCAATGTTTCCTAAGCTGCCACCTTTAATGATATGAATCAGAAGTCTAATTTGGTGATCTAAAGGCAGGTAAAAACAATGCTCAAGCTGAGCATGCTGTTTGGGAGACTGGTTTAGGAGTTTGCTTCTGTTCCTTCCCTGCATCTTCATGCTTCTCTTGGTCAGGCAGTTCATCACTTATTCTTCCTTCCCAACATCTCTTCTTGCCAGGATGAGTGTGCAGGGCTTGGGCTGTTTTAAAGGACTGTCACGTGACAGGACAACTGCAGTCTGAAATGTTTTCACCCCACTACAGGAGAAGCTCTACATCGTGGTCAGCCAAACTCAAGTTGTAATGTTTGGACTTGGTCCAGTGAACTGAAGCAAGTTGGTTTCAAGCAGCTTCACATATTTTCCCAAAGAGTTTTCCCAAGCATATTATCTGGTGCTGCATTGTGTTTAGTGGTTAGCCTCAAAAAAATGGGTTACTAATGTATCCATGTCATTCTTTTCTTTACAACAATCCTTGTGCCGTTAAGGAGGTTCATATGACCTTCAAATGAGACAATAAAGACCTGAACTCGGTTACTAGCCATTACTTCAAACACACCTTGTGCACAGCAGTGCTGGTTACTCTGGGGCCTGGGCAAAACAGTCAAGTTCTCCAGCCCTGCACTGGATCTCTTGGACTGGTTTTGGGTGGACAGGGGTCCATGCTGCCAAATCATCACTTGGCCAAGCTTGTTATAGTTAGAAGATTTGGAAAAGTGATCAAGACTTGGAGCCAGCACGATGATCTCCTCACATCCAGAGCCAGCTTAGGGTGAGCCTTGTGTGGGGCTCCTTTGGGCAGCACTGGGGTTATTTATTTTCCCTGTAACAGCTGAAAGGCTGAGTTATCAGTGAAGTTTGGTTCTAAGTATAGATCATTTTGGTTTCTTCTGTTCTGTGCTGGTTTGTTGACTTTTGCAAAACAAGTACTAAAGACCGATCTGTCTAAAAAGCAGGAGATGACATCCCTTTTTCCAGAAATACCTGAGAACAGAAACTTGTCAAAAGTATAATTTGATCTTACTCTAATTATTTTTAAATGCTGCCTGTGCAGGAAAAAAGGAAAAAAAAAAAGTATGAGCTTTTACAATCTTATTCATTCCATCGATATAAAAGCTTTTATTTGGCTTCAAAGTGAGTCTACTACTTCACAACAAAATTTCATTATGTCCCAGCTGAGTTCTGTTTAATGGAATTAAATTTCACCCTTTCTAATTATCTTTTGGAACAGACAATCTTTACAGAATAATTAGTAATAGAAGTACACAATGGATCATTGTCTTTATTCCTTGCAAAGAAATTCTAGATGCTGTACTAAATCTTGGGTACGATCTCACAAAACGTAAAATATCTCACCCCCTTCCTCCTAAATTATATAACATTCAACATAGTCAATATAATTTAGGCACAATGGGTGGCAATTTTCCTTCTTTGAGACGACCAGCTTTAAGTTGCTTTTACAGAATAAGTTTCCTGATCCCATTCTAATTAAGCAAGACTAGAGATAGGCAATCTTTTTGTCTTCAATTAATTTTCAAGATTTCTAAATGAAGGACTTAACATCCTTTTAATAAGGAGATAAAAACAACTGTATATTCCTTATCAAGGCTCCAGTTTTCCTTCAATGGTCATTTATATTGCGGCATTGTTTTAAATTGTCTTCTTCCAGTTCTGCTAAAATGAAGTGAGTAACCACACAAGTACAAGATTCAAAAAGGTGATACCCCTGCACTGAATGAACACATACAGTCGTAAATGAAAAGATGCAGTCCTGGCATAGAGAAGAGTTATTTGGAATATACGGGCTTGTCTGCTCTGGCTTTTCCAAATGTGATATAAAATGATTAAATCATCCCAAGATATACTCCAAGATGTAGTTCTCCTTGACCAAAATTGGGGATAAATAACTCAATGAAAAGAAGATTAACTTTGTATCAAAATGGGCTGTTTCTCTAAGAATCAAGGTTGAGACTAACCTTTCCTTCATTTAAAATTTGCCACAAAACTGGGAGAAAAAAAGAAAACTGTGCCAGAAAAATGGGTAGGGTCCTCCTTGGACGGCTAGTCTTTACAATTTAATTTGTTGAGAATTTAAAATTACATTAATTGTGCTTAAATAACTGACATTATTTGACACTACAACAACAGAGCAACGGAAATGAGTGACAAACGCACAAAAGGCTTTTGTTATCTTTGTTTGTCTGCCTGAATAAATCTCAACAAGTAGTTCAAAGATTTAAATTTATAGCATACTTAATCGTCATTAGATGGCCAATCCTATTGACTCTAAACTGCATTTCACTGATATTGAATAGTTTTGGCATCTGCTTCAGTTTGACTCTTCAGGAATCTTAATTTTCAAATTACTGAAATTGTGTAAAGAGGGGTCATAAAGAAAGATTATACACAGTGTTATGCTATACACGTGTTTTTTTAAAAAAAAGTTGTGTATTTTCTTTCTCTTTGTGAGGCTGTTTGTTTATACTATTTCAATACCACAGTGCTATTCAGAAATACAACCCTTACAAAAGTAAGGGTTTTCAAGGCAGAAAGCAATTCATTGTTTTAAGACTTGTATGAATTGGTGTATCTTTAGTTCGTAATACCACTCATCTGAGAAAAGCAAGATTTCCTTTTCCCCAAAAAGTCAGTGTGTTCTGACCCGCAAAAAAGCCATGGACCCCAATGCGAACAACTCCTTTAAAACAAAATAAGTTGGCTAAACCCAGCAGTCATAGTTGTGTGTCTGATTATGTGGGGAGATATACAGACACATTGTTGGCTTTTGCTATCGAAATGCTGTACTAATGCCCTTTGTATATCCATTTACCTATAACTGTGCAGGAAGAATGTATACTACACTGTCTGGCAGCAAAAGCCTCTTACAGCCAGTATGCAAGATGGGGAAAAAACAAACTGCAAACCCTTTTCAAGATCTCTTATTAACTCCGTCCTTTTATGGCAATCTCACAAAATATGCTTAAGCACTGCAAACTCAGAGTGAGATGAAATACGTGTTTGATTTGCTAAAGACAGTCAATTTAAAGTAATTGAAATGATTTATAAATTTATTTTGAATTTTCCTCGCTCCTTAGATTGAAAAGAATTGATAAAATTGAATCATTGTCAACTTTTATTTTCCCAATACTATATTTAAAGAGTTTGAAGAGGTTTTGCTTTAGTTTTAATTTTTGTAAATGAAGTTATAAATCTTATTCTACCATTGACACAAATTTGATGGTTTTGTGGGAAAATAGGGAAATATTAATTTGAAGATGTTCATTTCTTCTCTTCCCCCACCCTTTCAGTTTGTCAGCTAGCCAATCATCTATTGAGATAGCACTATGTAATATATACCAAGCACCAATGAATACAAGCATTGTACCCATAGATACCAAATAAAGGTATTTGTTAGACAACATTACAGTCCCATTTGAGAAGAGCATCTCTCCAGCAAACCTCAGCATTACATTAAATCAGTGTCTCTTAGTATGCTGCCAATTTTACTGAACCCTAAGCTTAAAATTAAGTGGGTATTTAAGACTTCTGAGGGACAGGGATATGTAATTATTAGTTAGCTCCAGAAGTCCTAAGTCAGGAAGTTACTCAGAATTGTCCTTCTGTCCATACCCACTGGTATGGAAAGGGTGGAGACAGTGGAGCGCTGCAACAGAAATGAGAACAAGAAGTTCAGGGTGTGCCATATAAAGACATTTTTCTCCATTAAAATATTCTGTATTTTGTTGTATAAAGTTAATAGACAAGTTCCCTATTTTCCCTTATTCTAGAACAGAAAAGGTGTTAAAATCAAAACCAGCCTGAGAAGTCGAGGGACAGCTATGCATTCAAATGTGTAAGGTTCTTAACCTTCATTAGTGACCTGAATTATTACATCTGTATGGTCTGACTCTGAGTCCATTTACAGCAGTAGCTCTATAAAGTCAGAATCCTGTATTTACTTCAGCCTTCCAATACAAACAAAATCAGAATTTGACCCATCTGGACTGAACACTGATATTTGGTGGGGGTATAATTTTCCTTAGACGCTGTCTGTTTAATCACACACTAGTGTGAAATAACATCATCCATCTGTTTATTACTGTGAGATTAAAAAAAAAAAAAGTCAGGATCTTCTCCTTTAGGCTAAGCAATAGCATCTCTCACTGATGCAGGCCAAGGATTTTTCGTCTTGTTTGAAAGAAGGTACTCCACAAAGTCTTGCCATGATTTTACGGCTAACGAACACATTAGCTTCAGTGTAAAATAAGAGACACACCTCTTGAACCAATCTTACTGGAAACAATTATGTTTTCAATTTTCTTATATACACGGTACCTGTCTTCCTGCAGGTCCCATGCAGCCTTACATGATAAGAGCCCCTTAGGCGGGATTTAGGGAGGAAGACACAATGCAAGGCCAGTAGTACTCACCCTAAAATTCTGGAGAGAGGGAGGGATGCAATGGTTGTTCCTATGCTATCAGCAATTTTACTCTGTCCTTCAATAAATGCAGACAAATCATTCATTGCCATTTGTGGGAGAAAACCAAATTCCGTTATTCATAGTGAATCTAAAATGCAGGGGTTAGGCCTTTCAGTTCCTAAGAGACTCGGGGATTTTTAATAATATGCTTACTCTTGAAGGGCCAAAATCTCCTGAAATAAGCAACTTCCAACATCTGCAAGTGGAGCAGAGCTGGGACCTTAACCCTTGGTCTTTTTATTGGCATTTGAAAGGATTTCCCTGTGAACAGCACAACTAAAGGCCCAGCTGGATGCTGAGCTATCGTTTCCCTCTGATGATGTAAATAAATAAGTAAAATGTAACACTAGGGTGAAAAAAATACTAGCTGGTCCTAGTAATTCCTGACTATCTTGTTTAATTTGTTGTACACTACTAAGGACGTGCTAGAGTGCCTTTGCCATGCTTTGAAAAAGGACATAATAGTCAAGAGCACTAGTGCCTTCTTTTGAGTGTAGCAGTGTGCTATTAAGCTGATAGGATCAGTAAACTTCCTAAAGCCTGCAGGATGAATTGATGTTTTTCAAAGACTTGTTTAGGAAAACAAGGGCAGCAAATGTTCAAAGTCTTTTAAGCAGGCAAAGAAAAGAGAGAAAGAGAGAAATCTCTCAACAAGGGATTATTCCTTTGTCTATTCTGTTCTGACAAGAAAAGAGAATGTGCACTGATGATGTTTTGCTTTTGTTTAAATACTTATTTCTGTTACTCCGTTTGAGTGGGGGGAACAAAATTTGTCAGGTCAGTGGGATGCCACAAGCAATGGGAGATTTATAATCAGATCAGTTACAGGTAGGGGTTAGTTTACAGCATCGGTTTGTATACGTAAGCCTTTGTATACTGAAAGATAGAAACAAACAGAGGTAGTTGGTTACTGATGAGTGTAGTGATGAAAAAGAATGAGTCACAGATAGGCTGAGATTTTCTCTGTATTTTGCTTAACATAAAAAATTTCTAACTTAGTAATGCTTGCTTGGCGATGATGTACGTAACTGTCTGTTCAGAGGAATTTCTTCCATGGTGTATTGGTTTGAGAACTCTTGGTTTTGCTCCTTCTAGATAGAGAGATAAAGGCACCCTACGGACCTTTACTTCTCGAGGGGAGCAGGTAAAATTTATGGGAGAGCCAAGTGTGGTTCTTTATTTCCATACATGCCCAAAACCTGATTGAAATTGGCATAAGATGGAACTAGATCCTTCGCATAAGGGTCTGTACTAATTTCCAAAAGATTTTCTATTAGCATAGTTTGCTAAACATTTTAGCATTGGTACAAAGTTAATTCTCTAATATTTTCTAACTTTTTAAATGCATTCTCTTCTCTCTTGAGAAGGACTGTTTTCTGTCTTATCAGAAAGATAAGCAAAATAGAGGTGTAATGAAGACCTAGAGCTAACATGAGAAGAAACAAGCAGAATTGGCCATGACTGGTCAAGTATAACACAAGAAGACTTTCATCATCAGAATGGCATTTTCCCATAGGAAAACCAGGTTAATACATATTTTTAAATTAATCTTGACTGGTTTATGTAAGAGATCTTGCTGTAACACCAGGAAACTGAAGACCCAGGGTGGCATTTCCAGGTCAGTTTTCCAAATTTGTTTGTCTCCCACTTTATTTTCAGTCTCCACAAGTACCTCTGTTTATTAGCATAAACGTCTATAGAAGCTTCAACACTTGCATTTTTTTTGAAAATAATTGTGTACTGCCAATTTAAGGATCAGAGAATGCGCCTGCCATTGCATAACACGTATATTAAAAATATATCATCATAACTCTTAGACAAGACACAATATTGGCTAGAGTTTGGGTTTCACCCACTGTGAGAGTTTCTATGTAATTAAAGGTATTTTTGCACATACCCTTCCTTCTTTTTGCAGGAGCAATGTTAGTTCACAAAACTGTTGGCCACCTATTCCTGACCTGGGCTTGCCCATCCATTGTATTGGCATGACAGCTTATAAGAGCGTGTTGTGAGGGACAAGGCAGCACACTTGGATACAAACATTTCTGGGTTAAAAATGATCCTGATAAGAGAGCGAGAGACATTTTAATTGGAGATCCACCACCGAGTTGGTTTGCTGTTGTGGTGTTCCGGCAGAGAGCTGGCACAGGGCTGGAAGGAGGTGCTGGAAGCAGGGTCTATGGGAGCCTGATAAACAATGCAAAGAGGTTTACGATTTATTTGTCTTAGTCACCCGGGTTTGCAAGAGAAGTGAATCAAGGGCTCAGTTTGTACTGTGCCAGTGCTTTTGAACCTCACGTTAATCTCCACTGAGACCTCTTAGGACTCTTTACCCTTGTGTCTCCCATGTAGAAATATTTGTTATTGGCCTGGTTCAGCTCTCAGAGATGTACGGAAAGATTCCTCCTGGTTAAAAAGGAACTTGTAGCAGCATCTATGTTATGGAGACTTTCTCATGGGACTGTAGAGTTCAGTGCCTGATTCTCCTCTGTCTTATGTCTTGTGCTGCTATTTGTTTATGCTGGTGCAAGTACATAAAGCTGTGCTGTTCTGATCTGGAAGTGTTTAATACCCACTCAGCACAGGTACAAATATCTGCACAAAGAGCAGAGGAATAGAGAAGTGGGTTTAACTAGTGCAAGCACACTTGTACGAGTTAGGATGTTTAGAAGCAGGGAAGAACTAGTCTTAGAAGAAAGTATATTCACTTATTCTGTTAAAGTATTGTAGATATTTACAGATATAAATACGTTTACAGATGTTTACAGTCTTCATCTTGAAGGAAAGTTTTCCTAACAAAGTGTCTATTCACACAGCTGAATGTAAAAAAGAAAAAGCTCTGTGTACATTGTGGTTTTTTTTTTTTTGCTTTTTCCCTTGCCCTATTTATATTGCTGATTAGGAGTTGGCATAATCACACAGTTGAACTAAAGTCGAGACTGTGCGGCAAGAGTTAAGATGTATTAGATTTAGTGCTACATTCTGAACACATGTTCTCTAGTAGAATAAATGGTTGTTTACTCGGAGTAACTGAAAAAGCAGGATCTACCAAAAAAAAGTACAACTTCCAGAATTCCCCAGCAATTGCTGATGTTTATACTTCTGTAGTCATCTCTGTGTATAACTCAAATCTCATCTAAAAATTCTCTTCTTTTTAGTTTTGTTCGAAAAGGAAGATTTCACAGAATTGTAACTGCATTTAAATCCAAGAGATTTTTTTTCTCTGTAAAACTCTGAAGAGCCTATTATGCTGCTGCCCTGTCTAAAGTAATGTAAAGTGAAGCTGTTCCAGTATGAGTAATGATGTGTCAGACTAATTGTTTTGACTAGCTGGGCATCCTCTGAGCTCACTGGATCATGAATACAGCAACTACATTAGGTTTCGTGCCACTGTGCTCTGAATGTGGTGTTTGCTTCGAACTGTTGCTTTTATATCATTTTACTTTTCAACTATTGTGTTACATTTTTGCTGCTCAGTGTTTGTCAACATCATATTTCAAAATACAGCGAAAGTGCTGAGTGCTATACAATCAATGCCAAACGGTTAAAGAACACTGTTTTGTATGGGACAACCTGCTGTTAGTTTGAATATCAAGTATCCCATTTACATTTTGGTGGATAGTTCAGAAATTTGATGTTTGCCAAATATGAAGTGTTGAAGAACACTTCATGTGCTGGATTAGTTCACTGTTGTGATCTCCTTCACAATAAGCTGACATCTAATAAAATTTTGTATGCACAAATTTACATGACTGCATTACTCTATCTCATAGGTGACAGTTCAAACGTGCAGTAAAAGTATATTTAGATTCCTTTATTGTTTTTATCAGATGGGCAGAAGATCTTTCAGAAAAGGAAACCAAAAGAAAATATTTGCCTCTAGCTCTTAAAATAATATTCTTAAATCAGTATTAGCAAATAGACTGGAAAATAGTTGGCTTGATCGTACATGAGTTAAACTGTTTCGTGACAGTTCAGAGCAAATTATTTTAAAAATTCACTTGGCGTATGCCCCAAATAAAACTTTACAATGTTGTGCGCAGTAGTAAAAATAATATAATAAATCTCCTTAGAGAAGCTGTTGCCAGAAAGTTTGCATTGCCTTGCAGTGTAACCTGTGGATTCCACCAAGGGGTCCAGTAATATCTACAAAAAAACTGCGATTTGTGGAAACACCATTCACATCCTGTTTACCCTGCAAATAACTCCTCATCTGTGAGCTTTGGTAGCACAGCCCAGAACACCTTGCTGACTGGAACACCCCACCCTGCATAAAACATAATAAACAGAGTTGGTAGCGGTGAGATTTGGTGCAAAATAAGGAGCTTTAATTAATTTTAAATGGTGCTTTTCAGAGTGTCAAAAGCTCAGCCCACTGAAGTGGAAAAGGGGGTTAGAGTGGCTAGAGCCTGGCAACACAGCTAATCTAGGCACTCCTGAGCAAGCTCATTTCAAATGCTTACATCAGTACATCGGCATTTCGAGGTAGAGCTGCTTGGGGACAGCCAAGGGAACAAGCCACATTAGCCAGACTTGCTGGTGCGGGGCTGCGAAGTTAAGGGTCTGTGGCAACTTCTGTGAAGAGTGCATTGTCACAGCGCAGGGCTGCACTGCCAGGATGGTGCAGAGTTGTTTGTGTTCTCGGTGTTTGGAAGCAACCCAGGCAAACTGGGGGCTTGATGCTTGGGGCACACATAACCCCCTGAGATGGAAGATGTAGAAATACATGATTAGAGACAATCCTGTGGATCACACAGTCCTTGTACAGTCCTTGTACATCAGGGCAGTCCCGCGGCAGCAAACTGCTGCTCTGTCGACCTAGGGCATTTAGATAGTAGTTTTGAAATTGGTGGATTCATGTTTACTTTAAAAGACAGAGGGACTGTGCACGTATTCAGTTTTAATATTCCAGTGCATAAAGCAAAGCGTGTTTTGAGTAGTAAATTGTTTTTTGAACTTACTCATAGAGAATTTTTTCTTCTGGAGGTCTTTCTGGGATCTGTTTTCTAAAGGCTAATAGTTACAAACACAAATACCATTAAGTAAGCTATCAAATATTTTAAGTTTTCTTGGTTTTATATTTTCTATTATCACTTTAACAGCAGCCAAGATACGCTTGTCTATGCAGTCTTGTTTCTCTTTAAATCAGTGGCAGAACTCCCATTGACTTCTACCGCAGTACGCATTGTGAATTATACTTAATATATATTAAACGTCAACAAAAAAGCCTAGAATATGAGGCTGGTGGTAAAATGGGTGTGTGAGACTTCAGCTGAAAAACCCTCGCAGACTTACAAGGCCTCTGGTAATGCCTTTTAAAATTAAGCTGGCACTTCATAGTAAGTTCTTATTCATTCCTTATTTACAAAGTGGGGAAAAGAAAACCTCAGTACTATTTGCTGAGTACCAGTCAGATGACCCACACACAACAGAAGTTTGCAAAGTTTTAATAAGCTAGGTAATTCCTTTTTATAAACGTAATTGCTCGCTCAGCCACTGGAGCATAGCAGCTTCAAACTTTTGTCGTTTCAACTTCTCCACAAAGTGACTTTCTACAGTTTTTAATTGTAACCTCAGCTACGTTCATGTCCCATTTTGTATTTCAAGTTTGATCCGTTGAAGAGGCTTAGTGTTTTAATCTTGTTTCTACAAAGCATGCTTACTTAAAATGGGACTACTCATATTCCTAAGTCTATACCTCGGTGTTACTCTGTGTGGAACCACTACCTGTGCTCTGCTTCTTGAGGTATGAAGCTCTGTCATTAAGTTTGCCTGGAACATGTGTGTTGTTGCAGCAGTTACCCATTTGGTTCAGGATACACTCATGATGAGTTTGCCTCCCTGTAGAGGCACTTCCTTGCATTGTTCTGTAAGTGGAGGCATATTAGTTCAAAGTCTTCTTGCTGTCCTTATGAGCTGTAGCAAACTCTCTAGAGCTACTATTCATACATCATTTATTTGCTGACACATCCCCCCACTCCAAAAAAACCAACAACAAACCCAAACAAACAAAAAACCCCACCAACCTCAAACTCCAAAACTCTCCACAACCTCATAATTTCCACAAGATGGCAATTCTTTATTTCACTAACAAGGATTCTCCTGAGTGTGTGTCTCCTATGTGTATCAAGCTGATGGGAGATTGGGAAGAAATGCTGACCTTGGGCATGACTGCCTTGTGCCACCAAGCTTCTTTCTGCTGATGGCTAAAACAGAGTCCCAGTAGTTCTCCCCAGCATCTGTGTTGGTTTGCTAGCTCATCTGGTAGTATGTTATGTGTGGGGTGTAGAAGTTGAACACAGGCAACTGGATTTTGAAGGTTCAGTACCTCCTGAGGTCCTACCAGGAATGTAGTTAGGAAGATCTATGCAGTAGCCTCCTCACTGGCCCTGTGCCCTGCTTTGACCGAATCCTGGATTGCACACTGTAAGGATCTGTCTGCTGCACACTGACGTAGGGCCACGTCCACACACGTAACATCTTACTCTCCTTTTGCCTCCACATTTTCCTATAGAAACACTTGTCACATAGAAAGGGTACAGGAACTCTCTCTTTGCTGCAGGTAGCAGTCTCTGCTCCTTCAGGGATTTTGTCTTGTTGATGCATTGCCAGCCTCTCCGTGACCATATACATGTTCTGTAACAGGTGGCAGCACATTTGGTTATGTGTAAGTAAAGGAATAATTTTATCCTAATATACTTTGTTTCCTATTAATCTCTTCTGGACTAAATTGATTCCCACATAATAGACAGAGAGCTTTAGCTTAGAGATTGCTTTTAATGAAAATCTGTGAAGGGGACCAGATATCTGGGGAGATGGATTTTGACATAAAGAATAAACTGCTCTTGAGAAATAACCTGGCTCAAGTTTTTGTTTATTCACAGTCTATCTTGAAAATATAACAGTTTCTCTTCCGTGCTAAGATACCTTTGCTGCAAAACCTCATCTCTTCATGGCTGCGTTCTGGCACGGTACCATGGCTTGTCTTCCTTCTGTAATTAAATTGTTTGGGCCTAGTCCTGAACATGTCAGACGAAATTTCATTTAGAGTAACTCTTTGAGGAGATCAAGACTAGGCTGTGTATTAACTACATTTAATCTGCATTCCAGCTCCATACTACACAAAAATAGACCATTGTTACAGTTCCTCTGATTGTCGGTGCTGTGAAGGCGTAACAGGAATTATACACTAACCCAGGCTGAATGAAATCCGTACTGGGTAGCCACAGTGTAGAGTGTGTATTATTTTTAGCATTCATTCACATCATGTAGTGAGAGAGCAGTCACCGGGAATTACAGCAGGCTTTGGAAGCCTATTGCTTACAGGGAAGCATTAAATCGGGAAATGTCGACAGACTATTGGATCAGTTCAGTTTTTGCTGGGAACAGAAGTTGCCTGCCACCTTTGTTTTCAAATCTGTCCTTAGTGTCTATAACGTACCTAACTTAATAACTTTGAAAAGAAAACATTGCGTATGTATGTGTTGCCCTGGGCTGGAAAGGCTTTGACCACGAGCATGCTCCAGTCTTCTAACAAAGGTCAGGAAAGGGGCAGTTCCATGGCTAAAACACAGGACTAGAGACTGAACAGAGTCCTGGTACTGGCCAGGCTCTGGCACAAATCTGGGGCAAGTAATTTTCTCTCTCCATGACTCAATGTCTGCAACAATAAAAAAGAAAAAAAAAATAGGGGGAGTCTTTTGTCAGTACTAAACGTGCTTTCAGATCCTCTGTGCAGTATAAAGGTTATTTTCTTTTGCAAATATTTCAGAAAAGATCAGAGGCGGTGAGGAGACTTTCTGTATGTTTGGAAGTTCATTCAAAATTTTCCCAGGCACTCCAAACCCTTTTGCAACTGGCAGTTAGAAAAGGATGCTTTTCTGATGGGATTTCTATTACAATAAGGTTGTGCTTTAAATATATGTGAATTATTTAGGACAGAACTTTAGGGTTTTGCCATGGTAAGACATTTTCCTTTCTGACTTTAGAAGATGCAAGTGAAAAGGCAGGAGTGGAGAACAAGAAATTAATGTGTCTTTTATCCTTCGGATTAGATTCTTTTCACATTTTATGCAGTGATTTGACTTGCTATTTATTTCATCCAGAGTGGCTTGTTCATCAGAGGTGGTTCTTCATCAGGGCAGCCAGTGCACTATTCCACTTAAATAATTGAGATAATTAAATCACAGTGAGATAATTTTATCTTCATTTTAATTCTGTGCATCACTCACAGATCTTAATTTAACAACACATGCAGATGAAGGATTTCTGAGATATCTGTGGTGATGTAAGGAATAGGAACCGTTTCAGGATTTATGCTTGCATAATGCAGATGTTCTGTTGAAGGTTGGCAACAGCAAAGCTGACACCCGGGATAACAGTACTCTAGATATGTAAGTCCCTCAGTGGTCTGGACTAAAAGGTCAAGTTCTGTTAACTCAGGGATGTAGCTGACTATTACAACTAGTTCTGCTACAGGAGGGGACAGAGTTGTTCTGGGTTGATGTGGGCAACTGTTTTTTGCATTTTGAAGTAATAGGAATGCAATTTTTGTGTGTGTGTGTGTGTGACTTTTCATAGTATTTAGATGCTCTAGCGTGTTCTAAAAGGGTGCAAGAGAAGTGGAGAAGAGAAATCGGGGTGTTCAGACAGTGACACATCAGCCTCTCTAAATGTCTTATAATTTCAATCTATACATTAATTATGATAAGAGCAGCAATTTAATGCATGAGTACAAATCTTATGCAACAGAATGTATTTTGTCATTAACTGAATGGACAATTTTGTCACTATGAGCAATTTTTGCTAAAAATAAATAAATCCATTTTGTAACTAAATGCATTTATTTAGAAACAAGGGACGTCTGTCTGATTGGGAGGGAGTGGGTGTTCTGAGAAAGAGGTGGCTTGTGACTCAGAACTCCTTAGATCTATTCTTGGTTCTGCCTCTGATTCATTATTGGTTGGATCCCAAATCAGTGGAAATTGGGCCAAACTTTGTGACCTAAAATGAATCACATCAAAGTAAAAGCCATGTTTTAGGCAAAGAGTTTCTTAACCTGTCTTACTTACTAAAACACAAGAATTCTGATGCAAGAAACATGATCTACTACTTTTCCAGTCTCTTCCCTTTGAGTGTTTGATGCTGGGCACGCTGTTTCCCTTCTGTAGTTGGTCAGTTTTATTTTCTATCACTCAATCAGCATAGAAGTTTTTCTCAAATCTGGGACTCTAAATGTACCTTGA
Source organism: Buceros rhinoceros silvestris (assembly GCF_000710305.1). Lineage (NCBI taxonomy): Eukaryota > Metazoa > Chordata > Aves > Bucerotiformes > Bucerotidae > Buceros > Buceros rhinoceros. The sequence continues at coordinate 104,678 of NW_010406775.1, read as the reverse complement.
AGAGCAACACATACGTGTATGTAGATAGACGAAGAACTACTTTTCTTTTTTATTTTTGAGGGAGCAAATCTGAAGCTGATGATGTCCATGTTTGTATTAAAATTCTGATTAAGTTTTGTCAAAAGTAAAATAAATAATTATCTCTTTTATAGTTAAGAGGCTTTTGAGACAACTAAAAGATTCCATGGATAGTGAATGAAACTAATAATTCTGTATACCGATGCAGTCTCTCACCCACGTTAACTGTGGCCATGTTCACTATCTTTCATTTAGGATCACAGAAAACAGAAGAGCTTCCCCAGATTACCAAATCTAGTCCCTAGTGTTCACTGGAATCCATTAAATAATAGCTAAGAAAAATCCAGACCCTATTATCACAGTCCCCGCTATGCTTTCCACGCCATTCTGACCTGCAGTGAAATCCCAAACCCAAAACTATACTGTGTTATAGCAAAAGAAAAAAAAAAATTATCCCAAAGTCTTAGTACCTTGCAATAGGAGAGAATAAAGCTTTCAGATAAAACACTTATTTGGCAAATTTACCTTTTTGGGTGCTCTGCCTGGAGTTGTAAGGATGTGAGATAACTACAGAGCAATCCTATTTCTGTAGTGCACCGAAAGCCTGCCTTCCGGCAGCAAAGCACTATTGAACATTTACCTTTCTGTCTCGAAAATACTTCCAGTGGGTGGGGGAAGGTAATTTAATGTCGTATACATCCTACTATTGCAGATGGGATTGTGTGTGTGTGTGTATTTCTATTTAGACTCAACAATATGGAAGCAATCCTCAAAGGGCACCAGGTTCTTGTGACATGTATAGTATAATGCTACTAAACATTAGAATAACTGAATCAAGAGAATGTATAAATAGATATCTCCTTTACCTATCTGTACAGCTACAATGTGTTTAATGTACTAATTAAAACTTTCTGCAAAAAGAAAAATGAAGCTTGAACACTAATCTGAAAACATTCTTTTTTAACATGTCAGGGGTGTACTGTACAAAACGGCTTCCTTAACAACTTAATAAGTAAGTGAGAAACGTTGCAGCAGGTAGTGGATCTTCAGTGATAACAGCTATTGCAAATGATTGATTTAAAAAAAAATAAAGACTTAATTTAAATCTATTAACTTGTGGAGTCTTAGTTGTTGCTGAGTAAAGTGTAAGGATCTGGTACCTGCTCTAGGCGGTTAAGGGAGAGAGAGAAAGGTTAGAGTCTTCCATTTCTAGCTCTAACACAAAATGAGACATCTGTTCTACCAAGAAGGAAATTTGCAGTTAGTGATGGGGACTACACATCTAAGTCCTATCTATGTTCATGTGAGCTTACATTTTATAAGGTCCATTTGAGCTACATTTAATTAGAGCTTAGAGTAGTCTAAATGTATTTTGAAGTGTTTCAAAATGCTGACATTTTTTAAATTGTGTTTCCCATGAAATGCTATGCAGCGGGAAAAATTCTCCTTCCAACCAGTGTGAAAATGAGGACGCTGATACTGTTGTTATTGATATAACTAAGCATAATTTGTCTCAGCATAGATCCGCAAAACAATTTACTCCTGCACCAGAACTTACTTTCTGACCTGTAGGATTTAGTGTTCAGAGATGATAGCTCACACGAGCAGTGATGTCTGCCATGAAGTAAACTCCTTGTTTCATGTCTACAGACCCTTGGAAAATTAGTTTGACACACAGGGTGCAAATACATTAATAGCTTTCGAGACTTTTCTGCATGGCTACGGAGCTCTAGCAACACATACCCTGTGTTTCCCAGCTGGCAACCTCTTTTCTCAATAGATTTGCTGAAGATGTGACTACTTCCAATTACAAATCCCATTTCTAAAAATGAAGCTGAGAAGTTCTCCTCAGCTGAGAACTCAAATGAGGATGTAACCAGCAACAAATAGCATAGCACACTATTGTAACAGGTAGTGCAAAATATATGAGGTGTCAGGTAACCCTGATGTTACTAGTTAGGACACAGGCTGGACTGTAGGAGATGACGGATTGGGAAGCCCAGGATAAGGTGCTTCTACTGCTGCGGTGCAGAAGAGGTTCTGCCCCCCATACTCACATGGGACTACACGTCACAACGGAGGTCTCTAGTCTAGATCATCATCGTCAGGACAGTCCGTGCCCAACGCACTCTTATCCTGGGTTGTGATAGCAGCAAGTTAAAGCTGAATGTCTCTCATCAGGGATAGTCAGGACTGCCAGACAACGTACAGAGAAACTGTCTGCCCCTCCCTGCAGTGTGGGAGCTTTATGAAAAATCAGGAAATCTCGACAACAAAACCTTTAATCATAAGGGACTCTGTTGTCTGATTTTTTTTTAAGAGCAATTCACATTTTCTTCAAACACAATTACTATGAACTTCATTAAAAAATAATGCGCTAAGTTTCCTGTGTCACTAAATAACTTGAGGAGTTGGGGATTTTTGAGGGTTTCTAAACAACACAAGACTGTAATCAGCACAAAAGAGGCAATTTGGGTACTGCATAGGGTAACAAAATTCGACCTACTCCTGCTGTTGATGCATTGCTATTAACTTTAGTGATCTCGACAACAAAACCTTTAATCATAAGGGACTCTGTTGTCTGATTTTTTTTTAAGAGCAATTCACATTTTCTTCAAACACAATTACTATGAACTTCATTAAAAAATAATGCGCTAAGTTTCCTGTGTCACTAAATAACTTGAGGAGTTGGGGATTTTTGAGGGTTTCTAAACAACACAAGACTGTAATCAGCACAAAAGAGGCAATTTGGGTACTGCATAGGGTAACAAAATTCGACCTACTCCTGCTGTTGATGCATTGCTATTAACTTTAGTGAGACTCTGCTCAGCACTAGTAAACATTTAAAGTTTATGACAAATAACTATGAATTTTCATATCCAATAGCAGTACGTAGAGGAATGATCTGAAATCTGTGCAAACAAGAAGCAGAACATTATATTTTAAGTATTTCTGTGGTACTCATATTGAACCTGTAGGAAATTACTCAGCTAAGTACATTTTCCTCAATGGTAATCTTTGAAAATAATTTGTTATGCATTAAATATATGCTCAGCAATGTTTCTTCTTTTGCCATCTGGTTTATATTATTTTAGCACAATTTTTTTTTTTTTAGTTAATGAAATTACTCTGCGTTTTGTTTGTGGAACTCTTTAATAAACAGCTGGTGTAGCTAAAACATTTTTTTGCTACAGCACATTAAAGATTCAGAACTAACTTAAGCTGGTGTAAGCTGATCTGGCTTCCAGCAAAGTCAATCCTTTAACTTTGTGAAGACTTTCAGTTGTAGCCAAGAGAAGAATAAGAAAGTCAACGTAGCTCTTGTACCCGCCTTATTGATCAGACCTGTAATTGCATCAGGAAACAGAATGTTTTGAAAATTCTTTTGTCTGGGCTAGAACAGGTTATGAAGAATGTATTTGTGCCTATACTGTACTTTATAGAGTGGGTTTGTGTGTGTGGTATGGCTGGGGGAAGGGTGCGGAGCTAAGCAAAAACATTCACTTTAAAAGGGTACTTTAATTGAAACTGAGCAAACTAAAGGGGAAAATTATTTATCCAAACAAACTTTGTATCCCATAAAGATGTGGGTACATAAAGCACGCAAGCCCATTGCTTATTAGATTATTTCAGGCCTTCACAAGTTGTTTGCTTACTCCAATAGCAACTTGTTGATAATGGGAAGCCTTTTGTGAGAAACGGCCCGAAAAACAATGGAAAGCGTCAGATTTAGTAAAGTGTCTAAGGAAAGTCTTAAAATGACACCCACGCTACGAAGGGAAGACCAAATTTGCTTTTTCTGAAGGGAATTTGTGTTTGTCAGGAAGGGCTCCTGGCGGCTTTGTTTCCAGGCCTTGATGTGTGACCAGGAGCCTCCAGGCCTCCCGTCACCCCTGGCCTTGTTCTGCCACCGCGCTGCCCACCCATACCGACACCGCAGGGGGAAGGGTTTCAGAGGAGCCAGAATCAAAAGCGGAGGGAGGAAAAAAAGTGCTTTTCAGGGTCTGATGTGTGGGAATCAAATGAGAGGCCTAGCTCAAATCCGGTCGCCAGGCAACCATAGTGATATGCTAAGGGAATATCATTAAAGTTGGAAACTAAGCAGTCGCTCTGAATTAGCAAACCTGACCGCCGTGTGGATGATGCGCAGAGCCACCTCAGCCCCTGAGCTCCATTTTTGCATGTAGGCGGGGGTGGGGGTTTGGGGGGGGAAGCAGCTGATTTGTGGAGTTTTTCATAAAAAAGACAATGGTTGTCCAGACATGGAGTTGGTGGTGAAATATGGTAACTGCCAGGCTTGCAGCTGGCCCTCTGACACAAGATTAATAAGTTGCCGTTTCCTAGCCGACCACAACCTAGTGGGAACTATCCGGCGTTTTTCCATGAATTGTGGGTAACAGCCTTCCCGCAAGCTGGCCTACTTTAATGCTCTGCTTTCTGCAGATCGCCGAAAGTGCAGTAAACATCTGTGGCTGCAACGAGGTCCGCGTGCCAGGCTTGCAGCTGGCCCTCTGACACAAGATTAATAAGTTGCCGTTTCCTAGCCGACCACAACCTAGTGGGAACTATCCGGCGTTTTTCCATGAATTGTGGGTAACAGCCTTCCCGCAAGCTGGCCTACTTTAATGCTCTGCTTTCTGCAGATCGCCGAAAGTGCAGTAAACATCTGTGGCTGCAACGAGGTCAGCGGAGCCAGTGTCCGGCAGCCACCACCTGAGCTGGCCTAGCCTGTCCCCGTGCGCAACATCCAGGGCTGGTTTTAAATCTCGGCGCCGTCCGCCGGGGAGGCAGCTGTGGCCGTGGGTTAAATGCTTCAGAAAGTTTTGTTGCAACTGGAGCGGGGAGGGGGCGGCGGCGGGGGACTGGGTTCGGAAATGACAATGTGACAAGAGAGCGGGAGCAAACCTATTGAATTAGATTTAGGCTGTGCTGAATATTATCATTGACATGAACAAGCAAAGCTTATCTGCTCTTTCCTTCTTGAAAGGTTGAATGAAATTGAATTGCCAACCTCTGTATTTCAGCACCGTTTGGCTGCAATGGCTCGGAGGCATACATGATCGCTTAAAAGGAAGCCAGGTTGAGTCAAACTGCAAAGCGTATGTATGCGTTTCTGACAGCAACATCTCAAACACAGTGTGACATGGCATAACATTGAGAGGTAATTTGATTACAGGCACTGTGTAATGCAAATCAGACTTTCCCAAACATGTTAATTTTTTATCACAATAGCTCACCAACACAATCAAGTTTGGTTTATTTTAAGGTATCTTCAAGCTGTATTTTCTATTATATTAAAGCAGTGCAATATAACTGTGTGCCCACAAATTATAAAGAGCTAAAAGATCAGTGATTCCTCTGGCTTCTGTCTTTCTGGGTTTAATTTTAAATGATGATATGATGAAAACAGTTGTTTATAATACAGAGACGTTAGAAGAGAATCGTTTGAATGTTTCTTTAGGCAATGTTTCTTTAGAAATTTGGAATTTAGAAATTTGGAAAGAACAAGTTGCAACTCAAATTCATAGATTATTCTAGGTAGGAAAAAAGTGAATGCATTTGTAAATGTCTTTAATATTCTCTATGGTCAATTTATTCTTTTAGGACCACATGCAGTTGAGTTGCAATTAATTTTAGGTATTAATTTTGTTGGTATATAGTAGGACCTGTCAGAGTAACTCTGAACGTGAAAGTGCAAGATGTGTGCTTTCTGTTTCTGGATTTTCTTCTGTCCTGTGCAACATTGGTGAAACAGGTTCGTTCTTTCTTGTCTCAGTTTCCTCAGTTTTACACAGTATGTTCAGATTCGCAAATGAAAAAGATCACAAAGAAGTTCAATTTGAACAATAACGCTAGCTTGCGGAGAATATTCTTAATCGAGCTTCTGTTTTGAGAAATTGCATTGTGGAGCAATATGATTCTGGTGATTCAGAGCGAATAAAACTTTTAAGTGGTGACAGAGTCCTGCTGGTAGGATCTATCTCCCAAGCTGGAGCACAGCATAGCCCCTCACATCCAATGTCTGTCAGACACCAACCCAAAGGCTCAGAATTGGCAGGTGGTTGCCATCAATGTGCTGTATAATTGGCACTGGAAATCAGTCTGATTTGAGGCAGCATTGAAGTGTCTTACTTGGTGGAATAGGAGAAGCTGATGAGAAGTGCAGAGATAGTATGACACGGTTAGCTGAAGTTTGATCAACCCATTGAGCACAGAATGTAAACCCAGATTTGAAGCGAAGCAGAGCTGAGCATAACCAGGGAGAAGCCTGGCTGATGAGAACCCCAGGTGAGACCATAGCCTGAATACATAGTCATTTGCCTTTGTTAAAAAGGAAAGGTTTGGGGGATAATTGTTATCTTATCTTGCATCTATGTTGTGGCTGGAAAAAGTGTTCGAGCATCAAACAGCCGTGATAATTCCTTCCCAGTCCATGTGCCAAGGACTCCCTTTAAACACGTGCAAAGATGTAAATAAAAGAAATATCTGTCAGTATTAAAGAGGAACCCAAAACTTAAGCACAAGTGAGAGCTTATATGTGGTAAACATTTCCTGCACATCAACTGATCTACCACGATCTTAGATGCATGCTTTTAGCTCCTGAAAAATATCAAGTAATTCATGTTGGCTTAGTCCTCTGCTCTGAATGAAAGAGAGGAATTAGCTAATTCCAGTTACCTGAGCTGTAAGCTTAGAGCACATGCACAGACAGTTACCATGAATCAGAGGTCGTGCAATAACCTCTTTGTATGTGAACATCCTGAGTTTATATGAACCGATCCCAGTCAGTCATAATGAGAGAGGACAAGTTGCCTTCGGCTCTGCAGCCACAGAAACATTAGTGCTGTTTGCTGCCTCTGCGTCTTTTTGGGTCAGTGTACTTTTTGCTTTTTCTCTGGTTCTTCATATAATCTCCAGTGCTTTCAGAACACAGGCATTTCTCTTGTAAGATCTACCTGGCCTGGACTGAGGAGAGAGGCTTAACAACATGGGTCCCTTTTATTTTTAAGAGCATTCCTCTCACGATCTCTGCCTGTCACAGTTGTGAGGATTAAATATGGCTCTGTTTCTTGTACATGTTTCTCTTGGATGTCCCAGTGATTCTGGACCCTGTGGATACTTAGAAAACAGGCTTTTCAGCAGCCTGAATATTTTAGCCTTCCATTCACTAATATCTGTCACATCTTTATGACTACAGAAATATTTGTAATCTGACAATTAAGTTTCATTATATATTATATTCTGCGCTCTGAATTATTTGGGACTACCAGGATTTAGGTATTTTAATGGTGAAATCAAGTAAAGGGACACTAAGTTACAATTACAGTAATAGTACTTCATATTTACTGTGCTGTGTATCTACTTTTGTACAAGCAAATACGTTTTCCTGAACTGGTTTAGCATTACCATGTGCGTTCTTTTGATGAGTCCCTCCCTAAGCCTCTCCACGTGCTCTTTTGGGATCTTTTCATCCTTACTACTCTCTGACATAGTCGGCTGTTACTACAGCAGAGCATTCACAGTGTTTTCCACTGGCCACTCTGCAGCTTTTCTGGTTTCACTGGTTCCTGCAGTCAGCTGGACTCTCTATGCAAGTAAGCTGTCACCAGCCTGTGGTCACTGGAAGGAAACAACTCTCCTCAAATTGGGCTGAGAAAAGAGTCTCTCCTCCCTCCTAGCACCAGCCCTTCAGGTGTGAGGACAGAGCTGGCTGTGTGAGGAAGAAACTGTTTGCCTTATTTATGCATTTTCCAATTATTGTAGGGCTAACTCAGACACATTTCCTAGCCACATAGCAGCGACTTGCTTCTCGGCTTTAAGAATCAACAATTAGTTTGCAATCGTGCCCGTCTGCCTTGCTGTATGGTAGAGGGAGAGGAAAAGGTGAGGCACAGAGAGCTTAGTGGTTCTTGATGTTAACGAGAAGCCGGTGTGATCTCCCGTGAGTGTTCTTCAATAAGTGATGAATGGGACGTGTAAGCACAAGAGCACCTCTTCTTGTTACTTGTGTGTACCTTTCTTGATATCAGATGTCTGTATTACTACTCCTTCCATTGTAACCTGGGACTGTGATTCCAAACCGGATGTTCTTTATCTATTTAATATTCTTATGTAATAGAGTATCAGGAAAAGTAGAATAGCCTGGTCAAGAAACATCATTCTCCCATAATCCTGAGCCAATGGGACTCATTTGGGAGTTTGAAGTTATATTGCATTTTTGTTTCACCTAAAGAATCATAGCAGTGCTTTGAGTGTTGTTCTGAATCTGAAGGAGGGGTAGACAGAAGGTGCCAGTTTAAGTACTGTATGAAATGGCACATACAATGGGGAATCAGATGCTTTTTGGTAGAGAGTAAGAATCATTGGGTTTTATTAGTTCTGAGGGTTTCCTGTACAGGGAAGGAAATGAGCTGCAGAGGGGCTAATTTTTCCTGCCTCTCCTAATATTTCCAGAGTTTTCTATGGCACCAAAGCCCACAACTATCTAGTCTGGAGCTAGAAAGTTCTCCAGGTGATCTTTGTCCTCTTGAAGTATTTTGTTCAGATTTTCAAGTGCCACATAAAAAATTAAACTGATTAGCTGATAAACAAAACCCAAACAACCTATGCAAAAGGTAATATATATATACACACATACATATATATATATGTGTGTGTGCCTGTTGCCCAGGTTCTGTCTTTGTCCAAAGTGTGCTCACTTTGCAACAGCTACTTTTTGAGACAAAGAGAGTGGGTATTAGGCAAAAGAAAGCTGTTGAAATGGCTGATTGATTTTTCTCTATGCAGCACGTATGTTTAGTAAAAACTTTGCACACACATAGAGCTCAAGTATATGACAAGAACGTGGCATTGCAGAACTACTACTATCTAGTCTGGAGCTAGAAAGTTCTCCAGGTGATCTTTGTCCTCTTGAAGTATTTTGTTCAGATTTTCAAGTGCCACATAAAAAATTAAACTGATTAGCTGATAAACAAAACCCAAACAACCTATGCAAAAGGTAATATATATATACACACATACATATATATATGTGTGTGTGCCTGTTGCCCAGGTTCTGTCTTTGTCCAAAGTGTGCTCACTTTGCAACAGCTACTTTTTGAGACAAAGAGAGTGGGTATTAGGCAAAAGAAAGCTGTTGAAATGGCTGATTGATTTTTCTCTATGCAGCACGTATGTTTAGTAAAAACTTTGCACACACATAGAGCTCAAGTATATGACAAGAACGTGGCATTGCAGAACTACTCTGGGTTTCATGAACAATTTATTGGACATCTATTTAAGAGAAATTACCTCGTGATCAGCTTGCCATTTTCCTACTGCAAGTGTTACGATAAAAGGCTAATTCCTTGGCTCTTGCTTTTCTTGGCCATCATTGCAGTATGCCTTGGGCCAGCAAGTTTGGTCTGTAAGTAGATGTGATTTAACCCTTATGGTTTGTTTTCTGCTTGGCTGTCAGCTGGTGGCGAAGGGCCAAATACTAGCAACCATAATGGCTGAGCAGCTGGGTCTGCATGCATGACATCTTAAAAATTACTGACGACTGGCCCTTTCATTGCAGTATGTTGATCTCTTCCTATTTGACTGGCATGGTGGCAGAAGCAAGGTTAGCATCCTCAGGGAATAGCCAGGGCTGAAGTTTTCTGCTTTGAAGGAAAAAAAAAAATTATTTTAGTGTTGCTGAGTAGGGCAAACACTGAAGTAAAGGTTCTAACTCATAATTAGTCGATACCTTTTTTCTTTAATTATAACTATGGAAGTTTGAAAGGATTTATTCTGGTTATTGCTCTCATCTATGATTTTCCTTTATGAAATGGTAGACTTCTCAAACTCATCTATGTTCTGGACAAGCCAGCACTAAATTCTGCCTGTTGGATTCCTACAGACAATTATCAAGGAGAGGGAAGACAACTTTGCCTTTAAGGTAGAATTTAGCCATCATAAAATCAGTGACAAACAGGAGAGAGAACTGTTTGCTAACACATGAAAATTATAAAGGTTGTAGGCAGTAATACTGGAAGTTTGTTGTTGAGTTGGTAGGAATGCAGTGAAATTTGAGGCAGTGAGATTACTTGCGTAAAACTAACAAACATAATAAGGTACCCTGTATGACTTCTCATATGCAAGAAAAGAAATCCTTTATGTTTCATTTTATTTTAGGCAAGCAAGTGGTTTTGCTGTCAGCACCACTTGTAGCAGCATAATGAAACTGAATCATTTTAAACAAACCCTCAAATACTCTTTACTTTGTGTTAGGATTATGCAACTGAGAGAGAATAGTAACTTCTTAACCAAAAAGAAGCAATATGTGACATTTCGTCTGTCAGCACTGGTGAAGTGGGATACACAAGCTTATTTAAAATTATTATTGAGTTTTACTTCACATAATGATATGATAATAATGAAGGAAAATGAAACGGCTTGGAATATAATGAACCCAAGTCATCCACAGCAAGGGGTATTAAAGAATCTGTAAGGAAGAATGTATGTTAGCAGCCTGTGATAAATAACACATCTTGATATGGGATTCCTATAAATAATTATTAATATTATGGAAGTGGACACTGAGGAATAATCCCACCAAGACTGGTAAGCCTGTGACATTACTCATATATAAATTGGCCCTGTATGGAGATGTGTAGTCTTCCAATACTGAAGGATTAATGTGGCTAAATTTAAGCAGCATGGAGGAATTCTAAAAAAAGGTCAGTGTTAGCACTTATGCTGACCTAAATAAGGGAAGAGTTTGGACAGCATTGAGGACTTCAGAAAATCCTACTTGTTTCTGTGTACATGTTCTCAAATCCTGAACTGCAATGCTACATTAACCCTTCCAACAGTAAAAATGATCAACGAATCACTTAACAGACCAGTTTTAAAACCCTTCAAAATCTGTGAAAAGAATCCTGATGATTTCAGAAAGCCTTGGATTAGTTTTGGAATTAATTTTCTTTTGGAAGAACTTGGAAATTTTTTGCAAAACAGTGGGGCAAATGGCATTAGACATGTATGTGATTGGTACCTGTTACACATGTTTTTACTTTTGGGGCATTCAGAGTAGAATCATATTGCTCTGAAATTTAAAATAACAGTAGACATTTTTCTTAGATATAGGTACAGATTAGATTCAGTATAATTTCACTCCACACAGACATTATAATTTATCTCTCTACTGCTGATGTTATTGAGGGACATGCAATCTCAGAGAGACATTCCTTCATCTTGATAGGTAGTACTGAGGCTGAACTAGAAGATAGCTTCAGGAAATTTATTTTGTGGGTCACTGTGTTTTAATTCAGTACAACACATCTGGCTATAACTTGATTTTCTTTTCCTGCTTCTTTTGGATTTTATTATGCTTAATTGCCATGCGGGTGGGGGGCAGAGAGACTAGGTAAAAAGCACTTCCTTGAAGTGTGCAGTAATGCAGTGTGCAGCAATCACCGGCTCTGCCTGATGAGTCCCAGGCTTGACTTTGGCCTCGTGGGATGCTTCCAAAATAATACAAATGAACCTGTTGTTGTTCTTGGTTTTGCTACCTATGAAATTTGATATCGAGCTGGAAAAGGTCCAGTTTCACCTAATCCAACAGTTAAACTATGATGCTACTTAGGCGAACTTTGCAAAATGCTGTGAATAGAACCAGGGACTGCCAAAACCTCTCCCCGCTCTAGTATCTTCAAAGAACCAGCTTCTATGCTAGCGTCTCGTAAAAGGCTCAGTGCCTCGTTGGCTCGCACACCACGGACAGGTGCTTAATATCGACTAGATGCATTTGTTCGTATTGGAATTGTGTTACTGTGCGTTTGTGCAACGTCCCCAAAAGAGAGACATTTTCCTCCTTGTGTTTAAATATTTTCCGGTTAGCAATCTCATAATACTCTTCACAAAAGGAAATCATTTCAGAGCAGAGCAGACACATCCTGGAGATATCATGTCTTACATGAGGACTGGTTCTTCATTAGCACTGCAGTGGAATTCAGTATTGCTAACAAAGCAGAATGTGCCCACGATATTAATGTAGTGTGATCGGCCACTCAATGAGGGGAATAATTCATAGGCATGCACTAACAAGGCTTTGACTGCGCTCTGGTCACCCTTTCATGAGAAGACAGGGCTGTTGTTTTGGGGTTCAGTCCCGGCCCTTCTGAAGGCATGAGGATTATATTGTCTCTTTGAGGTGTATAACAATGAGAGTGCTACCTCTTCCTGACAGGCCCTGCGCTATGCCTCTGTTAGAAAACAGAGCTCAGAGGTCTACCAAAAAGCCCACTGTGCCTGGAAATATCAGACAATGAAAAACTGAATTAATAGAATCTGACACAGTTTTACTGTAGCAGCATGTTTTTCCCTACTTAAATGTATTTTTCCTTCTCTCATCAACAGATTACTTGTTGCCCTTTTCAGAAATAGAAAAGTTGTAAAAACAAAACAAAAGCCATAAAGACATTGGGTTAAGGATTTCCCCCCCACTCCCACCCCCCTTTAATTCTGTGTTCAAAAAAAGATACCACACGAAACGTCAGACAGTCTGAAGTGCTGCTTGCAGAGTTAAGAAAGTGGTTCTCTGACAAAAGAAGCCAGGTTGTCTTTGACTATCCATTTGAACATGCAGACCTGCTTGCAAGCCCAAACTAGAATTCTTGTCCAAACTTTAGGAGTGTTTGGATTCTGCTTTTTGGGTTGATCTCGTATTGACGCATGAATTGGTAATTAAGTTTGTACCTACGTTTGTCTTTCCACACAAATTATTTGGGTTGCTTGAAGCTAGAGTTTTGACCTTGGATACCAAAGTATCTCACATAATAGATAGTGGTTGGGTTACATCTTTCAGAAACAAATTTGCCCCAGTTGAATGCTCAATTGCTGGGCTTGAGACCTCCATTTTGCAGGGGTTTGGTCAAAAAAATTTACTCAATGAGGGCTCAGGCAAAAGGAATTTACTCAATTTGCAGCGCTCAGCTGGCCCTATCTCAGGTGAAACTCCAAATTGTCTGATATCCAGTGATGTTTTGTTGTTGGCTTCAATCTGGCTTGGTTTTCCCCTGTCTCATACTCTTGTGCTGCCCAAACTGCTGCTCACATGGAAAGGGAGGAGGCAAAGGCTTGCTTTCATGTGTTGGATTCTGTGCTTTTCTAAGGTGTGTTCTCAGCCTGGATTAAGTGAGTGATGAACTTGTACAACGCAGAGTGTCTATGGCACCATGTATGGAGGATCTGTCCTCAGATCTCCTCCTTTTCGTCTGCAGCAGCCCCCTGCAAACAGAGTCTGGAAGCCAAGCAACATCCACTGGTCGGACAAGACAGGGAATCCTGTAGCAATAGTAGAGCAAAATAGTAGAGCAATTATGGTAAGCCTTTAACTAGCCTGAGTGAACATTTTACATTCCTAAATCTGCCATAATGCAAAATAATCTGTTTATATTAGGAAAGACATTGCATTCTGCTCACTCATCCCTTCCCAGGCTTGTCTGCACAGGGCTTGGTTTCCATAATCCATGATAGGAAAACATACAACTGCCAAAACCTTGAGATTCAACATTTTCAACGTTACCCCAGCTGCACTTTCTTCATAGCCAAAAGGTCTGTTATTGCTCCTATGATGAAGGGTCATAGTAAGATATTATGGAGCTTGGTGCTCATCCCATGGGCCACAGGATCCCCTCTATTCCCGGTTAACACCTCTGGCCTTGAAGCTGTTTTCTTCAGCAGCACTTGATGGAGTTCAGACATTCTGGCCCCATAGGCAACTGCTAACCCTGCTTTGCTGCCGTTTTGTCTAGAGCTTATAATCAACTTTTGTTGATGTCTGTTGCTATCTGACATAGGAAGCCTCCAAGTCAGAAACACCTCTGCTTTTCTCCCGGCCGTGTCTAAATGAGACCATTTTAGCAGGCTGCCTCTCCATCTGATGGATGGATGGAGATGCTATAAGCAGGTCAGGTTTAATAATTTCAATAAACTGATTTTAAAGTTATTTTTAAGTTAAGTAACGTTTCACTAATGAAGAACTAACAGAAGTCCAAGCATGGTGCAGGAATTTAGTGGGGTTTTATAATCATGGGCTTGCCTCTAACTGCAGTTATAAATGGCTGAATTTGTATCTGCTTAAAAGAGAGTTGGTTTGCACCCTAAACGAGATGCCCAGTTTGAAGAGCTTTCAGAAATCAGAATTGGATCAGAAGAAGACTTAAGAAGCCAGATGTTTGGATGAATGACGTGGTATAAAAAAGCCCAAACAAACCAACCTAAGCACCTCGCTTTTTTTCCTTATAATTTTCTAACATGGCAAATGCATTACTTGCTGTCTTCTATATGAAGCAGGGGTAATAAATGCATGAATAGCTTTAAGCACGTGACTAGCTCCACTGAAGGGTTAAATTTTTGCACATATTTAAGTTCTCTGTATGCCATTGCCATTCCTGAGTCCAATCCCGCATTCCTGAGCAGCCAAATTTCCCCTGAAAGACAGTGGGAAGTTTTCAGGTGCATAGCAATGGACTACAAAGCAGAGTGTTTCTTGAGAAACGAGGGGCTCACCAACTTCAAACTAAAAACCAGCCACCTAAAAAGTGACCCCTGTGCTCTCTCTCAGCCAGAAGCACTGAGAGAAAACCTTCATTTGTATTTATCCTCTAACACTGAGTAAGCATTGCATACTCATCAAAGAAAACACTTTTAAAAAAAATTCCTAAAACTGGAACACTGAAATCTTTTTGCACTTGCCTTTCAGTGAGGCACATTAACAAATGTAGTTACACAGTTATCCCTGGTTGTTGCAAGTAGCATTTTTGAGGGGAGAAAAGCATAATTCCCTTCTATTCCTCTCTCTGTTTTCCCCCTGTGATTCCCAGTTTCGGCTGTTCCCCAAACCTCAGTTGGGCAGAGTGCCTGTGAGCAGCACTGAATACAAAGAAAGGAAGCAGCCGATGTGTGAGTTTCCTTTGCCTTATGCCACATATTATTCCTTATTTGTTGTGCTAATTCAGAAGCTTATTTCCCAAATACAGCCTCCTTGAATTGTTTTGATGAGAACTGCTAACTCAGTGCAGACTATTTTTAATGAGCTCTACAGCCTAAAGAGTCAAAACTTTAGGGTGCGAGGGCTCCATGTACTGACTGTTTAATCACATGGCCGATTATTGAAGTCCCAACACGACAAAAAAAAAAAAAAATCTTAGTGATGTGATTGAAATTTGTTTCTCAAACCATAAAGCAGCCTGTGCAGAGTGCGCAAGTTAAACAGCCAGGCCACCCTTGTCCTTTGTTCCTTGGTGCCTTTTGGTGGTGATGTGGCAGTGCCCTCTAGTGAAAAATCTCGACAAATATTTTATAGAGCACAATGCAGGACTTTGTTCCAGTTTCTGACAATTCTTTCTTTTGGACTCTATTCTGGGACAAAATTGATTTGTGTCTAAATATTTCCAAAGCTAACAGCTCGTGAAGGCATTACAGTCCAAAAAATAATACCTGTTTCCATACTTTTCAAAATCAGTGGGTGTTTTTTCACCTTTCAACTACTGTATTAATAAATGAGCCGTGGTTAAACATTTCAAAGAGGCAGAATTTTTATTTTTGCTCTTACGTGTTACTCGTGCCAGCAGGGTTTTGCATGGCTGAAGCCTTACAAAGTCAGTAGTTGGAGGGTCCATCCAGTTCCCAGGGAATGCAGTACTCAAACTCTCATTAGACTTCCACAGGAGCAGGATTGGGTTCACTGAATAGTCATACAGAATTAAAAGAAAACAGACAGCCCGAAATGTTACCAAAACTTTTAGCTTCCTCTGCTCAGGAAAGAGGTGCCTTCAGAAGTATTCAGAAAAGAAAAAAAAAAAAGTCAACCAGAAGATAAATATATATTAGTTGTAGAAAATTTTAGAAAGTGGACAAAATATGACCACCTTGGTTGTCAAAGAATATTTTCTCCCCGTGTCTTCCTAAGCATATTTTATTGTC
This sequence comes from Buceros rhinoceros silvestris, assembly GCF_000710305.1. NCBI lineage: Eukaryota > Metazoa > Chordata > Aves > Bucerotiformes > Bucerotidae > Buceros > Buceros rhinoceros. The sequence goes on along the minus strand of NW_010406775.1, from coordinate 88,706 downwards.
TCCTTGCGACCATAACAATAACATATTAGGATATGACCAAATTGGTGACCCACTGCATTCAGACATTGGCTTGCTTTTTTTTTGTGCTTTTCTGTAGCAATGAAATTGGTGAACTGTAGTTTACCTACAATGTACAGGGGGGTTTGTGCATGCTGTAGTACACGTTATTCATGTGGCATATTTTTTCCAACTATTCTGTAATGACAATAGATCTACCATTGTTAATCTTGAAGATTGTGGTCAGAGAAGTCCTGCTGTTACTGTTGCTTGTACTGAAATAGCACTAAGGAGTCTTGCTCAGAGCCAGATGTGCTTGGTGCAGTACAAATATGAAAAAAAAAGGGAGGCAGAGACTATAAAGTCAGTCTCTCTCCTGAATATTTTGTTTCATTTAAATATCAAACTTCCTACATCATAAACAAACAAAAAGACATCCTGTTAACTGACACATTAAAGAGGTCAGATCCTGTATTTCTTCTGTGATAGGGAGGGGGGCGAAAGGGGAAGTGATGCTATTGACCTACATAAGTGCTATTCAAAGTGAGCAAAAGTTAGCCTAAGAAAAGCTGAAATGTTCTGCGTGATCCTCTTCACATGGAAAGGTCAGGAGGTGGGGAGAGAAAATCAGGAGAAAAAGATGTGATTAAAATGAGGTTTTATTTTTGTTTCAGGTTAGGGGAGTGGGAGCTGATTGAACATTTTAGACATGAGACCGGGGTTAGAGATGTATCCCTCAGTGCCAGGGTTATCCATGTAACCCAAAGACTCTTTTTATTTAAAAAGCTATTGCTTGTGATCTTTTCCAAAGAGGGAATCAATAAATGTCCACCAAAGTTGCTCTTTTGGTCAAAATGATAAATGAACATCGAAGCGCTATAAATTGGTAGCGACCAGTGTAGTGATCCTGGAATTCAACAAGAAAACCAGTAAGAGCAAAGCATCACTGATATCTTACTGGCTTTGCAGTTCTTGCTGACATTCTCAGAAATGACCCAAATATTTGGCATGGAAATAAAGAAAGGAATTCTTTGGGTTTTTTCCCCCTCATTGGAACTTCATAAAAAACCCCAAGTCCTATGGTTCTCCATCCATGTCTGTAGTTTATATCTCCAGTGAGCCATTGACAAAAAATCACCAATGTCTGTACTATACAGCATGTATAGAGTCAGCCCTGCTACCTGCCTGTGCTGGAGGCTCTTTGCAACATAAGAGGCAGGATTGGGCACCAGCATCCTCCAGCATGCTCCAGTGCTCAGGGAACACTGTTGAGGCTTGTGCTCTGCTCCTGAGTTAGGAACAGTTCTAGTGCTCCAGAAGAACCCAGAGTCTGTTCTTCAGATCCAGCACAAGCAGGGCAAGGAACATCACTTCCCTGTGCACCACTGCCTAGAGTAAGAAATACAAACCCTCTGTGTTTCCTGGGAGTTGCACCAGCTTAGCTAACTTTCATTAGCTGATTTTCATACTGAAGATGTAAACCCCCAAATTATATAAGTTCCTCTTTATTCCTGTACTCTTTCAACTTTTTAAAAAGCAATCTCTATTTCCAGCCAGGCTTTCGTTTAAAATAACCCTCTCATTCAAAACCTCACCTGTAACTTCATCCCAGTGGTAACTCTTACCTGCCATACTAGCCCTAGGCCCTTGTAGCACTTGACATCATCTTTTGGACAGGTTACAGAGCCTATTGAGACAGTTGTTAGAAGCAGATTTACTCTGCAATGTGGAGCCAACCACAGAAGAAAATTAGTGCATTTATCTGTCAGCATTAGGCTAGATTATCAATCCGGTGCACTAGTCACAGGATCTGGTTTTTCTTTCTCTAGGGAAGTGAAATTGATACAGTGGTAGGCAGTAAAGGTGTCAGTTATAAACAGGACATTAGCATGAGAAAGTAGGTAAATGGCTAGGTTTAGGCAACAGTCCTTTTTCAGGTTTAAGTATAGGTATGAAAAATAGGTTTTTCTTCCTCATAAATAGACTTTCTAAAAATAAAATGTGAAAACTCCTTCCTTCAAACCTGTTAGCTTTGTTTCCCCTTCAAAGAAAATGGTTTATTCTGGAAAAAAAAAAAAAGGGAAAAAGTCACTCTCTCCCTCTTTTATTTAAAAACAATTGTGGTAGTGATTTTGAAGATTCTGCAAAGACCACAAAGTATTACCAATTGGTAAGGTTTGAAAGCTCAACTTTCTGTATGTCATTGAGCAAATAATTTGTACTAAATTCTTTACTGTTCAAATTAGCTTATTTTTCTTGACCACACCTTGTCCATGAGCAAAGTACGGAGCAAGGACTGGAACTTTTCTACCAGTAAGACTTAAGCAGCTCCCAGATGTCCCCAGCCCAAATCACTGCGCTGTTTGTTAGATGCTGAGCAAATAACCTTCCTGAAATAGTCCTTCACCTTACATATTCACCAAGGTGCCAAACACCATTGGTTGCTTCTTAATTCTCTGGGTGGCCTATAAAGACGGTTCTGAGGAACAGCACACTGACCTCGGAAATTGCTGCGTTTTAGGGTTTTTTTGCTACACCTGCAAAAGTATTCCATTGCCAAGCCCAGCTAACCCATCACTATTCTCATTATCCACCCACACATAAACATGCCTCATAAAAAATTAGACAGTTGCTCCCTGCCTATACATTCCATTGTACACGGGTGAGTATGTACTTTGTGAGCTTGGATTTTGTATAAACAAGTAGTGAATAGTAATCCTTTGTCTCTAACCCCCCTTTTGGGTCTGTAAAATGGGTCCCCAAACCCTTTTAGGGTTTTAGGCCATCATATATAGGATATATTTTAATTTGGTGGGAGCTGTGGTAGA
>NW_010406775.1:70324-85775 GCF_000710305.1 Buceros rhinoceros silvestris | reverse complement strand
GGGGTGCCGTCTGACAAGTGTCCCCAGCCAGCAACGCTGCCAAAACCAGCAGGTTGCCTTGAGTTGACAGTGGCTGGAAGAATCAGCTGGTGTCAGAGGTTGGGATCAATCTTTTGCACAGGTGACTGTGCTCTGCTGCTTCCCATGCTCCGGAGGAACATCTCCTGAATGCAAAGCTCTTAAGCAGGAATAGATTTTGTCTCAGACAGGCAGGGTGGCATTGAGGCTTTGCTGTGCTCCTAATATGAAGGAAGCAACACGCTCTCCGCGGGCCTTCTGCTCTGGGAGGGTTTGTTAACGTGACTGTTGATTTTCAAAATAGGATTTTTTTTTTAAATATATAAGAAGCTAAAAAAAAAAAACGAAGACAAACATTTCAGAGCATGATGCTGGGTGCCTAATTCCCATAGAATTTTGAAGGGAGCTGAGGCCTTTGCTCCCTTTGTCCTTCTTGCTCATCTAATTTTATATGAAAGCTAAAATTTGCCCATATATTTCAACATCTGTTCAGTTTATAAAGGCTTGTTCTGATTGTTGGTACTATAGTTCTGACTAAAATGTGAACCTCGAGAAATACCACTTAATCTCAACAGTGAATGTATTTTGGGAAAGCCTTTTCCACTGTTAGCTTAAGTACTTAAGGACTTTCCTGCGCAGAATACATCAGCCCTTGTCCATGCTGGTTTAATATTTGCCACGCAGAAGTGTCTGAGCTTGAGGTTTGAATTCACCTCCCTAGAATTCATGGGGCACTTAAACCTGGTAGGTTGCTGTTAATAGAAAGCAGGAACAAATTAATGTTTAAATTTCAGCCATGCTTGTGCATGAAAAATCATTGATCCTTGGTTTGCCTCTTTCACTACTGGTATGAGTGGGATTGTTTGTACCAGTTAACATGTGACATGCCAGCTGGGCCAGGCCTCAGCTTCTGCAGGTCTCTGGAAAGAAGTTTTTCTTTAAATGTGCATTTTCTTCAAATGATGCCATGAGAACATATTTTCATGACCATTTTCTTCCTATACTGCTGATGATGAAGAGGCAGAACATGAGTGTTTTCATCAGGGGAACGTTTGCTTCGCGCAAGGGGGAAGTGGTGTGGCATGTGCTGCCTGTGCTTCCATGCATGGGCTCTTGCCCGCTGACCACCTGCTCTCTGCCTTCCCAGCAATTAAATTAGAAACGGCTGGTAAATCGCCTCTGGTGCAAATTCAGGGCTTTCCACCCTATTGCTGTGTGTTGTTTCACAGGCTGATCATCCTCTTCCCTCTGCCCCAGCAGGAGAACTGGGTTGTGATGTGTAGACAAGCAGAGGACAATGCTGCTCTGTCTGTATCTATAATTTCTGGTTTGTGGGTCTGTTCAGAGGTGCATGTGCCCTGAAATTACGCCTGCTGAAGTGTTAGCAGGAAGGCTGAATTGCCTCACCATCTGAGGCTGATTCCTTGGCCTGTAACAAGTTGTGAGAGAAAAAAAGCTGCAGATCAGAGAAGAGAGAGGGAGCGCCTTTGGTGTGGGAATGGTGATGCTGCCACAGCAGAAGTGGGGCGGGAAGCCTGAGGGACCAGAAAAAATGAACTTCATTCCTTCAAGTTGGGGTGCTTGGGTTAAATTGCAGAAGAACAAGTAAGTTCTGTTCCTTACATTAGTCTCCTGGCAGACAGCTGCGTGTGTGCAGGTAAGCAGTGAGCAGAGGGTCTCCATGCCTGCACAGGCAGCTGTGAAAGATGGGCAGGTCAGTGAGCCATGTATGAGTATCATAAGACCCCTTGGCCCTCCATGAAGATCCTTCAGTGAAGGTTTCCTGTGCCTTGTTACACTCTTGTTATGAAGGCTCCCCCAATTTAGATACATGTCCTTACAGATGCAGCCTTTTGATGCTGGAGAAGAGCCTGAGGCAAACTGTAGATCTTTACCTGTCTCTGCTGTAACTTCTTATTTCTATGGGAAATTCCCTATCTGTTAGGCCACTCCTGAGCTCAGGAGACACGTACATGTTTGGGCAGAGGTAGAGATTCAAACTTTTACTTTCAAGACCTTAAGAAACCTTCTGGACATCCCCAGATTCTGACACATTATGGAAGAACCCTTAATGTTCATTTCTGTGCAAGACAAGTAGCATCCAGTACGACCAGACTTTTCACAGTTCTTCAATTGGGAAAGGGTAGTGCTTCAAAGGAAGGCATTGCCTCTGCTTTTAAAATTATCGTAGACAAATGAATTTGATTCAGGACTTTGATAGGTAAAAAATTAAAGAGCCAGTAAAAGGTAACAAGATTCCTGCCTCTTGCCTAATACTTCTGGACTAAACCATGAGAAATGGTGTCTCTCCCTGTGGAGATGTCTGAGACAGGGAAATGCTTCCATGGTACTGCTCAAGGTTTTTCAGATGGTTTGCTTTTATTTTACATGTAGGAAAGAATATCCTATGCAAACAGCTTAAGAAGCATCAGTGCCCAAATCTTAGTTTCTCTCCCTCACCTGGTGAATCCAGCTGGTATCTTTCACTGCCCCAGTACAAAATGAAGGCTGGAATACAGAACAAGGGCCCTGACAGTTTCACCCTCATCAACAAGCTGCCAGCAGGGTTGGTCCAAACTCTTCATACAAAAATCACTTCATTTTCATTGTCATACATTGCACTTTTCATAGGTAACTGGTATACATATTTGGCAGCATCATTAGTTATGGAGATAAGCCAGAGTGGGTTTGCTCCATCTTTTCCCCAATGGGCAACTGGGGACCACTTTGCCAAAATCAAGGGCCTCGGGACTTCTTGTTGTTCTACAGAATTGCAATGCAATGAGTCACTGCTGTCCACCGATCTGTGTCCCTCAATCTCTTAAAATTCTAAAAGTGTTCCTTAATTTGTTTTTACTTGTTTTTCTTCATCAGGCAGTGAAAAGCAAGCTAGATCTGTACCAGGAATAGATACAGGGAATTCTCATCCAATTTGGCAAATTCTTCGCTCACTCCCTCTTAAATGAAGCTATTTCCATTAGAAAAGACTACTTGTGTGAGTAAGCTTTGCCCAAATGTAATACCAGCATTCATAATTTCAGTCTATAAATTTGAAAAGCAAAAATATTCCATCTGCTGAAGCGCTATCTGGAGTTTCTGGGTAGTTGGAAAAATCAAGCTGAAAAACTTCATCAGAAATTCTCTGTTGGATGCAAAGCGTAAATTTAAGCGATTGTAATATGATTGCAAAGGGCAGATCTGATGACCTAGAATTTTAAGACATGAATAAACTACTGAGAAGGCAGTAATAGGAAGTAGGCAGAGCTCTAAGATATTAAAGCATCTTTATTGCAGATGCTGCAGTGTTCTGTCTTACCCACCAATAGTCTCCCAGTGTTTCATTTTTTTCACAACCTTCTCTGCTGCTTGGACTTTGCAGACCTGCTTGCTAAAGCTAATTGTAAACTAATTTAGGGAGTTAGCAAAATGTTCTTGTTCACTAGGTATGAAGGAGGAACAGGCTTAAAAAAAAAAAAAACCAAAACCTGAGACATTTCTTCTCTATCCAACTTTCAAGCTGGGCAAAGCCCCTTCAGATAATGCATCTTTATTAACACGTTTCTTTCTCTGTGTCTCTGAACTTGAATTTTGCACTGCCAGCATAGCAGGACAGCTCTTTTGTCTGCAGGTGCAGTGAAAGAAGGGGAGAGTTGTGGCATTGCAGAAGAGCCCTGAGGGATGATAGCAGTAGGAGGTATCATCTGTCCTTCCATCCCCAAAGGAAAGAATCTTCCACTCTGAACTGACATACAGGTGGTTGTGCTAATGGTAGAGGCATGGGCTAGGATGGTTTTACTGTATAATATTACATACCAAATGCCTATGGATCCATAAATAGGATAATGTTTATTCATAACAATGAATGGCTAAAATTTCACTATTTTCCCTAGTTTTTGCAAAGCCGGTAGCCCTGGTCTGGTGATGGATTTTTATTTATTTTACTAAGGGAGCCTATGACCATTATATCAGAGGCAAAATGTTGTGAATGGGCTGATTACAGTGAAGATGATAAAGCAAATTTAAGGAGGAAGGAAGGAAACTGTTTCTTCTGCTTGCTGATTTTTTTCTCTATTTTTCTTCAGTATAGACGACAGGCAATCATTTACATGAATCTCTCCATTATAGACCAAAATAACAGTGCAGTTTTCATTAACAAAAAGACTACCTTTTTCTTCTTCGTTTGTGTTGTCAAGATACTTTAGCTGAAACATACAGTGATTTCCAACACTTACCCTAGTTGTCACACTGAGAGTGAAATAATGGCTGACATTAGGAAGATTATTTCTCAGCAATAAAATTACCTTTCACAACATATTTCTATCTAAGTGGAAATGATGGAAAATCATAGATTCTATTTTCAAATGGAGAGGGAGGGAAAGTTGAAAATGAAATCAACAGGATTTCCTTCCAGTCACGCAAGTAGAGGATGCAGGCAAGCCAAGGCAGCTGCCAAAAATCCAGTGGGAGCATCTTCCCAGACCCGTGTTTATTAATTGAGCTAGTTGATTGAGACAAGTGGAATTGTGTGAAATGTTTTCTTCATGCAGCGTAAAACGTGGAGGTTAATTAACTGGGATCCCAATCCTGCTGCCTCCGCCGTCAGCAACATGACTCATGTGGACACCATTAAGAGCCAAGACTGAGCTTTTACTCGGGTTCCTTAAGGAGTTTTTGAACTTTTTTGATGAACCTCCAGTGAGATTTTACAGAAATAGGGTCAGTTTAAGGTTTTCTGTAGGAACAGTGATGCTCCCAGGCATGTATGATTTCAGTCATAGTCCTAGTGAAACTTGGCTTCTCTCTGCATGGAGTTGAATTTGAGTGGAGTTCAGGGCATCTGAAACTATGTGAATCAAAAGAAGAAACACTCATGTGATTCCTGCTTAAGTGTAACTGCCAAATTAAGACTTCTTATAAAAATGAGTTTCTAAAGAAAAAGTGAAAGGGAATGTAGGCTAGCTTGATAAACACGATTGCATTTCCTGCCATCAGGCAGGCATCCGGCAAACCAGTGGGTTGTGACTTGGGTTGCATAACTGTAAATGTTAAATCAGTGAAAGGAACAGATTGGTGACTCCCCAGTTGCCTCTAAGGGAGAATAGAATGAGGCCCTCATGAGTGCTTATACAGTCCAAGGCAATAAACACATCTTCTTTTCATTTTGCAGAAAATAAACCTGTTACCGAAAACAAACAAATCAAGCTTTCTTGAAATGTTGCCCCCCGCCCCAATTTTAACCCTCCAAAGATCTATTTTTAGATCTCTTTTCTGCCTGCATTGCTTCTGAGCCATTGTTCCCCTGACTTGGGGATGGTGAAGCAGCTGGCAGTCAATTGCAGCTAGGTTGGAAATGCACACAAACACGGTCATCTACAAAGAGGTTTTAGTTCTCATAGTGTTAACTGCCCCTTCCCTGCGCTCCTCTCCCCCCCACTCCACCCCCGCCTGCCACAAGCGCAACCCAGATCACATTAGAGTCCCAGAGCACAGGGAACGGTTCTCATCTATCCGTCACCAAGGAGGCAGACAGGACAGGGAAACAACAAGTCATTTGTACCTGATGAGGAGGACACTCCTGGGAAACAAACAGATGAGCCACCACATGAATCTGAGCTATTCTCTGAGGTAAACAGAACTGCATGAGAAACACACAAATTATCAAGGGCATCGTGCTTAACTCCCTCGCTTCAAGCTGCTGGGCAGACTGTGGTCCTGAAACTCTAGATTATCCCAATATCTGATTGTGAGAAAGTTAACCCTCTAAAAGCATCAGGGGAGGGGGAATAAATCCCAGACCCCAGGCTGCTGGAGCAGCGTTGTTCATCCTGCAGCCCTTGCTCATGTTCAGTTGTCCATGCACTGCAAATTGTTCTGGGACGCTCCCCCGTGTCAGTCACAGAGGGCAGGGGCTGCAGGAGCACCAGGGCTTGCTGCGTGATTTGTAGGGGATACAAATGTTTTCCCTTTGGGGCCGCTTCTAGTGAGATTTATTTCAAGCTTGAGCCAACTTTTGCTGCTCTAACACTCTAATCCCAATGAGCCATGTCAAATGGTGGGGTCTCTTGCTAAAAACAAAGTGTTTGCAGTATGGTGCAGTCACTGCGAACTGTGATAGTGATGATACCACTGCAGAGCAGTGATTGTAAGCAAATGGTTGTGTGTGTGTATGGCACATCTTGCTCTGCCTGCTCCAGTGGGTTTGAGGGGCTTACTGAAGCTCCCCTTTTATAAATGTTATCTCCTTCTGGTTGAAGGGAATTGTATAATCTGATTTTCTAGTAGACCTAAGATTTCTAGCAAAGTATGTGGGAGAACTTCCAGGAAGGGAATTCCAGTCATCATAGTGGCCTGCCACTGTCTTTGAGACACCGTTGCACCGAGCAGCCAGAGGCTGTGTAAAGCTTTGTGGCATGTCTACATGTTTAATATAATAATTTATCCCCATTTTATGACAAGAAATTGGTGAAAGATTTGGTAAGTGATTTGTCTGAAGTCATACAAGGATCCCATGTTAAAGTGAAGAATTAAACCCAGAGTTTTGAATCCTAGGTCAGCCCTTTTAATCACAAGGTCATTCTTCCATTCTGCTAGGTAGCAAAACACGAGTTTTAATTTGGTGCTTAATATTTTAAAAGAGATGGCTGTGAATTCCAACCAGAGAGGCAAATAAGTTTAGTGGTTAAAACAAATTCTCCTGGAGAAAGAAAAGATATCCTGCTGGAGCTGAGTTCAGGAGTCTGGCAAGAAGAGGGGTCTTGTGATTAAGCATGACTTTGAATGTAGGTCACTTTGGAGAGCCAGGTGATTTCTGAACGCAACTTAGCAAAAGTTCCTCTGTTCTTTGTGGATTTACAGTAGTATAACTCAGAGGAGATAAAGGCTCTAATTTTGGCATTTTCTTTCTTATATTTTTTTCCTCAGAGACAAGTATTGCCCCACTTCTTTTCTTTCTATCTTTTCTCATTTTCCCTGTTCTTCCATTGTGAAAGTGATTATCCTCTGTTGTGAAGTGATTACTGAGAACCAGTGATGCTCTTTGAGTGCTATGTTAGGATACCTTTTCACACTCGTGAATTATAAGATGGGAGTGTTATAGTATGTTATCATTGTACCTTAACAATTTCACTTGTGAAGTGCCAGTGAATGCTCTATATTATTTCTAACTTTTCTCTAAAGACTGGCACATATGGTTCCATTCTGAAATGCAATGATAGATGTTAAAGTATTAAAAAACGCTGATTCAAGAGCTAAAAACTACATTGAAGACAGATCAGCAGTTTTGCACTGTGATACCAACCCATGATGTCTCTGAGAATATGAACTGAAAATAAGGTCAGGTTGTCTGGGCAGGTAGAGAGTCGTGTACAGCCAGTTCCCTCTTGGAATCTGCAGGTGTGATTCCATTGTCTTCATTAGAGCTGATTCATGAATGCCAGGAAAAAAATTGGCTTTTACTATATATATAAAGACTGTATCTGTGACTTAATGTTCTCTGTGAAATGTGTTGTTAAGCTTCTCTTTTTTACGTACTGTGTTGCTAAATCATTTATACTTATCTCCCTGACATATGAACACATCTTATAATTAATTTTTATGAAAGCATTTTCCATTAAGTCTTTCCTTATTCTGAGTAGTGAACTTTTGAATATAACCCCATTAATATCACCTTTTAATCATCAATGTTACTTTAATCCAGGCCAGTGAATGCTGTTTTGTGTACAGAGCAGCAACTGTAAATTAGCCAGTCTTAACCAGTGGAAGTGTTAGCATTTTGGTAAACAGAAGCACATATTGGTTCACTATAAGATTAGAAGGTGATTGAATGAGAGAGAGTTATTGATATGTGCTTTCTTTCTAGATTTGAGAAAAGGAGGAAGAAGAGTTTTTCTGATTGCAGTTTGAGGATGTTATCACAGCCATGAGGAACAAGAAATCACAGTCAGGATGACAGTGGAATACTTACTTTAGACAAAGACTCAGCCCCATACAAAAAGCAGTTATACAAAGCTCTCCATTTGTGCATCAAGAACAAATGCTCCAGAACTGGCTTCTCTTAATCCCACGCTCATATATCTCAGAACCTGTTTCTGCTGGTCTTTTCTGGGTATTCAGTGCACCTCCTTGTCATGCTATTCTGCTTTTGGTGGCTTAATGGTATGATTTCCATGGATTTGTCTTTACAAATAATGTTTTAGTAAACACTTTCTCAGTGAATTGGAGGTGTGTTTCTGATAGGATGGAGTATTAGTCAGGGTGCGCACGATGGAAACTTGGGACAATAGGAGAAACAGCTAGTTTGTTTAGTCCACTTTCAGAGCTGTGCATCCCCCTAATGCCACCTTTCCTGTCTGAGTCAGAGTATTGTCTCCTTTGCCTGTAAACGGTAGGGTCAAGCTGAGGTAAAACTCCGATGGGATGTGAAAGAGGGCAGTTCAGCTCTCTGATGGGAACTTCTGTGTACAGTATCATTTAGAGGTCATGTTTTTCACCCCATCAGATTTTCATAGGTTGCTTCATTAAAAATTGAGATTCAACCACCTTACGAAACAGTGTGCCAGGCTGCTTGAGACTTCTATCAATGATGTATCAGCTCATCTATTCTGCTTTCTTCCAAATACTCCCTTTGTTATTTTTAACACAAAAGAGAACGCATCTAAATGCCACGCTCTGTAAAGGGGGAGAAAACTTCACTCATTGCCACGCTTAGCTAAACAGTGTCAAACACAGCCTTTTGCTCACATAGAGCTTTTCAGCTAAAGGGGGAAGGTTTCCATTCCATGAATGCTTGTTTTTGTACCAGCCAAGATGAGCAATTTTTCAAAGCTCTCTTTAACCAGCAAGAGACATAGCCATATTCAAGGATTTCTCCAAAGCACTAATCATGGCAGTAACATGACTAACACTTTCTTGGTGTTAGCTGATGCGCTGAGCAGTGGTTGTGCTTGCTGTGCTTGAGAAACTGCCAGGAGAGAGTGTTGTTTAGAAGGCACGGTAATCCCCTGGGCTCCTTAAAGTACATGTAGAAGTACTTTCTTCTTCTACCATTTCATCTCAGGCAGCTTAGAGGCAGGCCTGACACATGATTTCTTCTTCTTGCTGCTTTCAGGGTAATTTGTTCCACAAGGAAAGCAAAGGCTGTAAGACCTTCCCTTATGTGGGCTGTTTTAGCATGTGACATTGAGTGTGACTGTGCAAGGGCAGATGGTGTTCAGAATTCAGGACAGGATGAAGGACCCAGTGCTTAGAACATGGCTGCCAGTCTCCGAGGTGTGGCGCTCCCTGTACTGTGGCAGGTTTTGGACGTTTCACCTGGCTTTGTGTATGTAACAGCATTTTCTCCCTTCCATGTCCTGCTCCCTGCAATCTAATGACCTGAATGGAAACAGTCAGAACAGAAAGCGCTCTTTTCTTGCAGATTTTCTCTGAAATATCTCTGGTCAGCATGTGTGGGTGAACCTGTTCACTACAACAGAGGTGTGTCTGTTCTACAGTGTGCATGACTCAAGATTCGTCTCTGAGAATGTTTTCTTCAGTGCTGGCTGCTGTAAGGACATGTAAATAGCTTTCTTTGCAAACTGCACCTCATCCTTCCAAGCTCTATCCGGTGTGAGTTTCTACAGCCAGAGAGCTCTTAATCTTAATTTGTAACAAGAGTTGGGGCAGACTTAGGGAAGAGAAAATTCTTGCCCATAGAAAAAAAGGCAAACAACCTCCACTAAATCCTGGGAGTAACAATAAGAACTGTGAAGCTGTCATTTTTTAGAATTAGTAGCTCTAGCAACCCATTTCTAAAAGTACCCAGCTTTGGGCACCTCTCGCAGCTGGCTAAGTTAGTCAGTCACTTTTGATCTCTCCTGCAGTCAGAGGAGGGAAGTTTCTGGCTGGCCTTATGGAGCAGGACTTCAATGCCTTGATTTATTTTGTGGAGAAGCCTGTGATTATAAAGGAATAACTGAGATTATCTGACCAAATTATGGTTTTAAAGTCAGGTGATGTGACTCTACTGCTAGTGTCTCTGCATGCTGGTTAGGTGACAAAATATGCTAGAATTCTGTAGCTACTTACAAAGTCCCGTTTTTGAACCTTCCTGTGAAATGCTTTTTTTCATAATGCAATAGCTCAGAAGACTTGAAGTGAGAGATGCTTTGTGGTCACTTGTTCATCTCTTGCCGATGTACCTGCTGTCTTTATAGCCATTGTTTTTATTTAGTGTCTAGTGTCACAACCAGAGGAAGGAGGAAAAAGGACAAAGAGGGGCACGGAGAATGAACTACCCATCTCCATCTATTGAGATCCTTTCTCTAATAATGGTAGAGAGGACAAACAGGCAGGAAAACTGTATTGCTGTTGCCTCCGATGTGCACGGTCTCTGTTATTTTGCTTTCTGCACTCTTCTACAGAGTGTATGAACTACAGACATAGCTGGTCAATCTACATGGTGTTACCTGTTCTTCAGCATTGATTTCTCTGTGATTGGTATTAGTCGCATGGATGTTTTGGGGAAAAGCTGTCATTTTGCTGTCAGGGGTGTTGTTCAGAAATGACCATAGAGAGCAAGCTCAGTAGTAGAGCCAATAAGCAACTTTGTACCTGTGAATAGAACGTGTGCGTGTCACTTGTGGTGGGACTATGACAAGAGATGATTTAACCTGTAATAAGTTCCTTTGCTATAGGTCTCACATGTAGCCCATCTCACCAGCCAGAAAAATACCTATTTTTAGTTCTAGTGTAAATGCTTGTAGACCAGCATTTTCTTTCATTGCAAGAATATGCCCTTCATCTCATTTGGCTTTTCTCATCTGCATTACCGTTGTCCAACTTTGTGCTTCTTCTGTATGCAGTTTTTCTCAGGCTGTATGCAACCAGTCAGGGAATCCCAACAGGCACCTACAAAGATTTTTTTGAAGAGGAAGTGCCTGACACTTCTAAGCCTAGTTCAGAGATCAGGCAGGTGGGCGCCAGGTGAACTCTCAAAGGCTGGGTAGGGCAGATACATGTATCTTTTGTTTAATTCTTTGCTGATTTCCTTGTCTGTTTGTTTTGCCAGTTGGGTTTCCTGTCCTGTTCCTGAGCCGTTTATTCTGTCTCTCTTGATGTCTCTGCTCATTCTTTGATGCTTGGTGTCAGAAGGCTATTTGTGATGTATAATCCTGCAACTCTCATTTTGGAAGGTTTATTTTGTTAATACAAACTTGCAATTCACAGAATCACAGAATCATTTTGAATGGAAGAGACTTTTAAGATCATCGAGTCCAACCATTCACCCTGCACTGCTAGAGTCCCTAAGCCAATTATAACAGGCAAGATGGATAGTAAAATAACATGACAGATCCACATCTTTAATTTTTGAAGGAAGCAGAACTATTTTGCACGATTTTAAAGATGTTCTTCAAATAATGTTCTTCTGTGGGGAGATGTATGTGAAGTATTGTATTACACCATTAGGAGCTTAGGTACTAGAGTAGGTGTTTTCAAAGTGAAATAGTCTGTAGGGTTGCATCTATGTTGCAGTAAGTCTAAAGGTATTAGAGGAGCAAGGAGTTTAGGGAGGAGTAATGCCTCTGATCAGACCAGGCAAAATAGTTTGGAAACAGAGAGATAATTCCAGTCACACAGGACCTGCACACAGTAAAAATGACTGCCTGAAGTCACTCTCCAGTCTTAAAAATGCTATCAGGAGAATATCAGTGATGATAAATAACGATATCTTGCATTCTGAAGAGCTGGACAAACTTGAAGGAAGCTGCCAGGGAGCTCCTTAGCACCATGTATGTTGCAGAGAAAAGAATACGATCTTGTTTTATAAAATCTAGATTTTCATTACAGGATCGGGTTAGATACTTGGTTTTAGTAGGCTATATCAATTTCTAGGTAAGTGTGGGGATATTATTTGAACTTACAATGACATTAAGTGCACTTTAAACAGCAGTAAACTGTATCTTGATGCTCTGAAGACTAGCGTGGGAGTGCACTGAGACAGAAAGCCGTGTGAAGATGAACTGTGTGATCATGACGAGTGTCTTATTGCTACTTTAGGAGAAGTGTTTACATATTTTTCCCAGTCCAGAGGAATAAGTTTCATCATTCACTTGGGATCCTGGAGGGAAAAATATTGTGCACTTGCACTTCTCTACCATCAAAAAAGCGTGTCACCTAGTAAGTTCACTTTTCTTAAACAGAAAACAAACGTTTCTTTCCTTCAAAGAGGGATTAACAATGTAATTTGCAAATCTCTCCCAGCAAAAACAATATCGAACACAACGTTTATCTGCATTAAGCCTGACAGCTTTGCAAATGATCTTCAAAAGCCATTCAGGAGCACCATGAATACGGCTCTTGCAGATGAATCAACAGTTTGTTCCTAATGAAACAAATGCTTATCAGCACATTAATCAATCTAATCACACGGAGAAATCACTCACTAAAGAAGTAGTTCTGTAACTTCATTTGGCTGCCTTGTGTCTGGCAGTCGCACTCCTTTGTCACAGCTTCACAGCCAACCACGCAGTATTTGAGTTGGTTACTCAAGGAAATCAATGTGAAAATTTGATACGATTGGTTCCCCAAGGAAGAGGTGATGGAATAACTCTGCGGCTTCAGTCTTCTGGACTGTTGGTTTTTTACCCTCTCCCCAGGGAAAGGTTGCAGAGCTGGGCAGAGATGAGCTCTCTGAAGTTTGCAGAGGTGTGATTCCCCCTCTTAGTCTTGACATTTACGCAGACAAAAAGTGTCCTCAGCATCTCGCTCACACATCAGCCTTGGACCATACAAGGAAGGCTGTGAGCAGTTGGTGATGTTTGTTCACAGGAGGCATATAGTGTATCTAACTCTGGAGTGATTACTTACAGAATCAAGCAGTCCTAATGTATAAAACCTATGGTTTGACACCTCAATATGTTTTCCTGATGTCAGCATAGGAGAACTGTGCTTCTCCTTTTAGATGGTTATATCCTTAGTAATTCCACTGTGATACTGCCAGCTAGGATGTGAAGCTGCCCAGATCTTCACAGGGAGCTCAGTGCGATCTCAGAAATGAACCTTTGGTGATGTTCAAAAAGTTCAGTTAACTTTAAAAAAAAATATTTTGCTCTTCCCTGCACAGAAAGTCAGCTGTGCTTTAGTGCATGTGTAGTGCAATCCTCCTTTAGTTCTAGTGCCTGGGGGGCTTTTTGATGTAGTAGGGTCTCAGTTTTCACCAGCTTATGTCTCCAAAATCCTGGGTAGTCTCAATGTGGAGTATAGTGAGGGCTGTGAAGTGTTTGGAGACTGTGGGTCTGTTATAGCCTGTCTGAGACAACACCTTTGCCACAGTGAGCTGGTTGAGGGAGGGGGCTGTCCTCTGGAAAAGACTTGAGGATGAAATCCATGAAATCGGTCCTTGAAGGTCAGTGAAACCCTCTCAGGTCACAGCTGCTTTCCTTCCCAAGAATCTGGGTGACTGTATGGCTGAGTACTTATTTCACCAGCACAGGCAAAAGCCTTACTATTCTTTATAATTCTACACCTGTATTTAAAATGTGTAACAGAACAGTCAAACATAGTGATGGTGAAAATTCTGCTGTAAAATGAGTGGTCTGTGAAGTTGGTGGCCCATCTGCTGCTCACCTTGAACATCCCTCCCTTCCAGCAGAGCAATCAATACTTTGAAATTGTGCCAGTTGACTTCAAGCCAGTTTAGGTAAAATAATGCAGCTTTTTTAGATATTCAATCTTACACCAGTTTATTGTTAGCTACATGATTTCTGCCAATCTCCTAGGGTGACGAGGAATTACAGTGCCAAATTTGGCAGAATTAATGTAGATCCAAGTGTTGTTCCCACAAGATACTTTTGAACAAATTTGACAGGGCAAAAAGATTTGCATTATGTGATCATTGATTACGAATTTCTGATCTGATAAATAAACTTTGTCTCTACAGAAATAAATATAAATTATACAAATCAGTATGAAATTGATAGTGTATTGAGTATGTGTTTGTAGCAGCAGTTTTGGGAATGCTATACTCCTGGTGGTGTAAAGAGGCTGACAGAAATGGGTTGAGTATGTCACCAGTTCAGATATACGTTCTGGTATATTCTGGTGGAAGGAAGCACACATCTGTGCAGGCAGCTGTGGATAGAGAGGAACATCTGTTCACCTTGTAAATGTCCTGTCTGACCACTTGCACAGTATTGCAGTGTTCAACAGGTGTAACTCGGTAATAGCCTCAGCCATCACACAAACGTATATTTTAAAATATGCAAACATTTGTATTTAGGACATCATACCAGTTCCTGATTCAGCAATACATGTGGTTAACTAGATGGCTATTCATATACTGATAATTCTACTGACCTCAAAGAGATTCACTTCTTCAGGACAGCAGGAGCCTTATATAGCACATGCTTAGAGCCTTCCTACTTTAAGATCTAAGAAAAGAGGGTTTTTTTGTTTTGTTTTCATTTGAACAACAGTTAGGATGTTGAAGCTGATGCTACAAAAGGTCACAATTTTATCTATAGGTTGTTCCCAGCTTTCTCTGCTCCAGAGCATAATTTCATTTATTATTCTAAAAAACTCTTTTTAATTCAGGAAAAAAAAAAGGTTCTTAATCATTCCTCAAACATAGCAATGAAAAGTGTGAATAATTATTTAAAAATGAGGCAGGAGTTTAAGAAATGTGAAGAGTATCGAATGTAATGATTGCCATGCTCCTCCTTCCTTTGGAAATAGAAATCTTGCAATCAGAACTGTGGTTTTACAGGCTTTTGGGTTTGTTTGGTTTTTTTTTTAATTAGTTCTGTATATTTGAAGGACATACTCTACAGAAGTCAAAATGCAAGGCGGGAAGTTATTTTATTTCTGATCCTGGCTGAAAGCTGAAAATGTAGTTGCAGCCGGTATTATTATTTGCTACAGGAAAAAAAAAATCCTTGAGGAATCATACTGTGTTTGTAAAATGGTAGAAATAATTATGTGCTTTCATGGCAATGCTGGATCTATACAGAGGTCTGTCAAGGTGACCCTACAGAGACAAGAAAAAAGTTTTGAGATTGGGCACCGCAAAAGCATTTGAGATGTATAGAAGGAAGGGGCAGTGGAGAGCCATAGCCAGCACTCCTGGTGTTAGATGTGGAAATGGTTGTACCGAGAGTGGAAATATTTCACCTACAGAGAGATAGCTGGTTATTGAGGCACCTCAGATGCACTGTAGGATTGTTGAATTATTAGATGTGGCAGAGGAAACAAGTGTTTTTTAATGTTTTGCATAAATTTGTCTGTTAACATAACAGAGTGTCAATAAGAACAGTAAATAAGTGCAGAAGTTTTGACTTTCCCTATCGTGCTCCAGCTGCTATCACCAAGGAGTCACTTCGATTTTGTGTTTATTCTACAGTGGGAAACAGTCCAAGCCCCATCAAAGCTTTGCATGCTGTGTAGGGACTTCCTGCTG
>NW_010406775.1:56025-70247 GCF_000710305.1 Buceros rhinoceros silvestris | reverse complement strand
CAATACAGAGAGCTGCTAAACGGCTGAACGTTTAATCTATTTGTGAATGAAATTAACTGGACAAACCCAGAAGGATTCAGTCTGAATAATTCTCCTGAATCCAGCATAAATCCTAAGGTAGCAGATTTTAGACAAATACAGAGTATAATTTAAAAAGTGCAGGGAAGAAAAACTCTTTTCCATTTGTACTCACAAATGTTGTGACAGTCGAGCACATTAATAAAACTGTACAGAACCAATTTGGAGAACCTTTGTACTGCCTTTGAAAATATACACAAATGTCCCTTGTATAGTTTGCAGCCTATTGATAAAGACAGACGAGTAACTGTGTCTTCATCCTCTGTTCAAATCTGACTGACACCACGTTACATGTCCATGGTGAAGTAAGGATGGACTGAGCAGCGGTAGTATGGCCCTTCCCCTCCATCTCACTGCAGCTGAGGATTTACAACCTGTGGTAAAAGCAAATAGTGGGAAAACCTGCTGTGAAACAACAGATCTGTAGGGAAGTCATGTTCTTAAACTTCTGTCTCTGAGGAGAAACAGGGAATCCAGAGCAGGTCCAGAAAGGGGCTATAATACAGAAGTTGGACTTTGTTTCCCCTCTTCGGGTTGCCATCTGCTTTATCACTTACAGAACGTTAACATTCTTTAAAAATGGGCAGATGGACCTCATTCAAGTTCTGACAGTAACTCTTTGTTATTGGTACAAATAGCTGCAGAGGTATTTAATTACCATTAGTAGTCATCAGTTTGCTGCGAGCTGGTGACATTCAGAATAGCGAGCAGGCTGCATTCTTTGTGTCCAGTGAGTTCATAGAAAGTTAAACCTACTTTTGACAACAGCCTCAAGCTTAGCTACCATTAACCCCTCTTCAGTTACTGGATGATGTGTTTGAACAGTATGAATGATTAATGAAGGTTAAATAGTCCAGTTTCTATCTTAAAACCTTTTGTTATTGGAAAAGGGCAGGGCAACAGGCAAGGTGAGCAGAAATTCAAAGGTTTCATTTTCACCAAACAGTTCTTGGCAAATTTAAATTATTACGAGATGGTAAATTCAGAGGGAAATTATGGGCTGCAGCCAAAAAACGTAGTTCTTGCAAGTCTGGCAAAATTAGACTGATCCCGCTTATGAAATCAAGCTTCTCTGTTTGTTCTTTTCTCAGGAGCACTGCAAAGTATTGCAGTGTTTAAAAACAAACAAACAACAACAACAAAAACCCAGCCCAGCAAAAGAACAGCATTTGGTTTTATTCTTTGCCCTTTCTTAGATGATACAAACAGAAAGAAAGAAAACTCTTGGTAGCAGCTTTATTACCTACTCTACCCTAATTCCTGCTCAGAATTGGGCTATCTACAGCTTTGCAGAGGTGAGATTCACTTCTGACACCATAATATTTGCTTGGGAATCCACGGTATAATGTTTGCCAGTTCTGCGTGGGGAGAAAATCCTGGAAGCCTCAGAAGTTACAGGACAAAGGTGGGATCAGTCTCTTGGGTTTCCTTTGACCTCAGACAGTCCAGGATTATCTTTATACCTGTGAATAAGAAGCTGAAGGCAGAGACCAAGTGAAGGCAAAGCTATTCAGCCAGTGCTCTGAGATTCAGACTGTGGTGGGCTGATTTTTTTCTTCTTTCTTACACATTATCATTGTGAAGAAAGCTAACACAGGCCACTGACTTCTTTAACAAATGCCCTTTGCTGACATCTTTGTGGCTTTATTGACTACTGGAGCTTTTCAGAGCAGTAACTGACTGGTGAGCAATTCCAACAACTCATAGGAAAAAACCGTCCTGTTCGTGCTCCTTGTTTGGAGTAAGGAAGGCTATAGAGGAAGCCCATCTGCATCGAAGTTTTACTTCTTATCTTTTTGCTTTTCAGAGAGAATTTTCCTTTGACAAGTTCACAGTGTTTCCCACTTTTCCTTTAAATCTGTTGTAGACTCTGCGCGACCATTGACAATGCTCCAGAGGTCCTGGTTTCCTATCCTTAAGCAATCTTTCTGGATGTGATTTAGAACCAACCCTGTCTTAGCTTTTAACCCACTGTTATGTTTTGGTTGTGACCTCCAGGACTCCCGTTCTTGGCAGGCCCCGGCTGCCCTGTGCCCGCGTCTGTGATGTCCGGAGGTAGAGCAGCGACTCTTGCATGGGCACTCCCTTGCCGTGGGGAAGGAGCTTGTGTGCCCTTGTGAGGTCGAGAACTGTGCTGGTGGTGGCATGTGCCTCTGGTGGGGTCTCCCAGGCCAGACAGGTCTCAACTGAAGGGTCACACAAAGTGTGTCCATGGGCAGGATGGGCTCACTAGCCTTCGGGCAACCATCCTAGGAGAAGGACAACTCTAACCTCAAACCCGGGCAGATGGAGCTCGTTTAGCCTTGTAAGGCATCCATCATCTAAGAGAAGGACACTCTAACCAAACCTATGATCTGAGGACTTCGCTGTCACCGTCCAAGCTCGCTAGGCCCTGGCAGATGAACCTCAGATGTAAAGGGTGGAGCCAGTTCTACGCATGCTGCACCTCACCTAAAAAATCCACCGCGCAGGCCCGAAGGGTGCACTCATCGCTTGCAGTGAGCGTGGGAAAAGCTCTTCCCAGATCTTCGTTCGCGAAGCCAAGCCATGATGATGATGATGTTTTGGTTGGTTTTTTGGTTGCTTTTTGGGGTTTTTTTCGGTTGCTTGTTTTCTTTTTATCAGGTTTTGCAGAGCTTTAAACCCGGATTAGAACAGCTTCTTGGGGACTAGTAGGGAACTTGGGAGTTCCCCTTTAATTTGAACTGTGGTCATTGTTCCAGTGGTGCTGCTAAAAGAGCATGGAGAGTCCCAGAAGAAAGAGTTGTAATGTGAATGTGCATGAAAAAACAATTTGATAATAGATTTCTAGTACAGAAGACTAGCTACTTGGCCAGGCTGTTTTCAGTGGTGCCTTGTGACAAAACAATGGGCAACAAGTACAAACTGGAACACAGGATGTTCCATCTGAATGTAAAGAAAAAATTCCTTACTTTGAGGGTCACAGGGCACTGGAACAGGCTGCCTAGAGAGGCTGCAGAGTCTCCTTCTCTGGAGACATTCAAACACCTCCTGGGCACAATCCTGTGCAACCTGCTCTGAGTGAACCTGTGTTAGCCAGGGGCATTGGACTAGATGATCCCCAGAAGTCCCTTCCAACCCTCATCATTCTGTGATTCTGTGGAAACACCTTTTGTGTAATACACCTGTATGCATTGCTTAAGAAGAAAAAGGAAAGTCATCTTACATATCTGTGCGGATCCCAGTCAAAAGTAGAGCCTCCCACAGCGGTGGTGCAGTAGGATTTTTGTACGTGGCCAGAGCCACATCTTCCAACCAGGAATGCACTCATCCTAGCCCCAAGTATCTCAGTGACCAGAACAAAAATATCTGATCTGCACATCTCAAAGCAAAGGATCAGCCATCATTTATCAGAAGTAACTATTCAGCCTCCAATAAAATGTCAACTGCCTTAAGAGTTTCCGTTGTAATACGTAATGTACACAATCTAAAGTATAGATCAAAAAAACATTAGAAGGATATCTGATGTCACTGATTACAGCCACAGTCTTATTTCAGTGACATCTGTTATCTATAGGAAAGAAAGCATATCATCCAGAGGTGATTCGGCGTGGATTCTTATTTCTGTCCAGTATCAGAGCTCCAAACAACTTACTAAATAAAATCACTAGAGACAAGACTGTTCTGGCATTGAGGGAAGATGACAGTTAATTGCCCACTACCCTTGTAGAGATGTTGCTGAGATGGGTCACAAATGACTGTTGTGTCACGTTCGTTAGGAGCAGAGCAGACCCTTGTTCAGCCTGTGCATTGCCATAAATGGGAGAATATTATAATTGCTTAGAAATATTTTTTCAGTGGCTCTGGTGTGTTTGGGAAACAATTTTGTAAAAATGTCTGTGTCACGCATGCATGCCCTCCAGGTACCGTGGGTAACATCTGGACTTGCCTAAGTAATGCTTCTCACATTGTTTCCTGTTTTCCAAAGCAATCCAGTGCCCACCCCAGGTAAAGCAGTAATTACAAGCTAGGAGAGGATTAGAAAGGCACAGCTGTGCCTGATGTGACTCCCACACTCCCGCTGTAGCAGTGTGTGTGGGTCTAAGGCAGCCTTTCTGCCTTAATGTAATGTTCAGCTCCGGGGTATATGCCTCAGGGTCAAACAGGACCTGAGTTAAATTTTGCTGAAGTGAGGGCTGAACTGCAATCACTCCACTTGACTTCTGGAGACCTTCCTCTGCGGGTTGTTCTGCTTTGTCATGTAACTCTTGTGCTTCTTGTTTCCTAAAACACATGCTGCTTGGGAGCAGACGCTGTGAGTCAGACCGGCCCTGAAATTCAATAGGTACCATGTCTGTCTAACTGTTTAAGAAGTTGGAATGTTTAGATGCGTCTGAGTTTTCTGAACTCCCGATTTGTTAAAACTTACTCTTGAGCTGTTGCAAAAGAAGGCGTGTCAAAGTGCCGGGACATGTGATGGAGTGTGTGTTGATTACCTGCTGGCCCCTCCAGAGGAGGAGGTCTGGGGCTGGAGTGAGGAAGGTGTTTCCTAGTAGGTTCCTTTCTCTGTAGAGCTTCTTTAGGAGGACATATCTGAGGCAGCCATTTATTCTTTCCCTTTCTGACACACATGCTGTTAATAGTTGGGCTGAGAATGTGAGTAACACCTTTAAAATAACTATTAAATCTAGAGCTTTTAATATGGTGGGCACCTGAAGCTTGTAACACTTGCGTTTAACCTTAATCGTGAGACAGGCCTGAGATTAAGTGAGACAATTTGCAAATTAATATTTTTTAACTTAGGAAACCAGGAATTGTGCACATTCTGCGCACTTCTTGAGTCACTATTAAGTATCTTAACATGTTGCCATGAAGGGTGTAAGAAATGTTCTCGTTGCTATGATTTGGAATGCTTTTATTTATAAGCGTGGTTTCCAAGACAAAACCCTTGCAGTCTGCATGTCCAACCTACCCAAAGGTGAAAGCAGACACGCATCTGTTGCTTCCTCTGCCTGACCAGCAAACAAGGCTAAGTAATTCTGGATAACTAGAGCTGTGCAAATGCCGCAGGTGATGTTCCATAAAATTCTGTTAGCCTTTTAGAGAAATTGCTAATGTTGTGCAGACACCCATTTAGTTGTGACAGGGGTACTTCTGAAAATATTTAAGTAATACTGAAAAATATACACAGAAATTAATTCTGAAATGGAAAATAAAAGTATAAGCATCCAAGCCTTAAAAATGGGTTGCTAGGGCTTACAGTACTTCCCATCCTGTTATGATTTACCCCTTCAAGATCTGTGAATGAGGTATAGAGAGGGAAAGGAAGAATAGAGCATATCATTCTTCCAAGTTCACAAAGGAGGTTTTTGGCAGAG
The DNA here is from genome assembly GCF_000710305.1 of Buceros rhinoceros silvestris. Lineage (NCBI taxonomy): Eukaryota > Metazoa > Chordata > Aves > Bucerotiformes > Bucerotidae > Buceros > Buceros rhinoceros. The sequence goes on along the minus strand of NW_010406775.1, from coordinate 64,830 downwards.
TTTGCCATGCCGGGTGGTGCCTCCACCTCTGTATTTTCATACCTGTCTGGGAAATTTTTTCGAGTTACATGATATGACCTGTATGTCCAGGTTTAACAGTCATCAAGACTTTCAAAGAGAAAATGATGCAAAAGACTACCCAATAAATTGTTGGCTTAAAATTACTTACCCAATCACTGTTTTTTTTTTCTTTTTGCCCAGCCCAATTAATTCAGTTTTATTGACATACATAAGAAGGTGAAATGGTTAACAAATATTCAGAAATAGATATTTAGAGTTCTGTTTACTGTTCTTTCTGTCAACTTGTGGCTGGCTTTTAGAAATAGGGTAAAATGTCCGTAAGTCTGGGAAGACTGAAATTTATCCCATTATATAAAGCAGGTAATGAACCGTCTAAGGATTTATTTATACGTACAGTGTATAATATTTTAAAGAATGATTAGGAGGGCTGAATCACACTTCAGCAGCCATTTTTTATGGGAAGTAGTAGAATTTTAATTAGCTTCATATTCATTACTCACCCAATACCTAGTCTCTAATTGCACCTTCAGTGTATTTTGCTGTCACTGGAGCTCACTTTTATTAACTATAATCATTGAAGGTTTTATGAAGTCTATCTATGGTATATGAATACCACAGCGCAAATGAATCACTCAGCCTTACAAAACTGTCATGAGCATTTTCCAGTAGGCAAGTAGATTTTGTACTCGCACTGGTGTCACAATTATGAGAGGTTGAAAAAGAAAGTAATTTATTTGACCACCAAGGAAAAGCCTGGTAATTGAATAGGTAAATTTTGCAAGCTTAATTTACTGATTTTTTGAAAAAAAAAAAATTTTTAAAAAAGATAGTTCTAAAAAACCCTCCTCTTTTCTATTTTTTTATAATTTGATCAGCATAGAATAAAAATGCCCCTTCTGCTTCTCTGTTCATGTAGTTACATAGAAACTGTACAAGAAAAAGTAAAATACATGATTTTATTTATGTCTTTTATTAAAATCCTAAGTGATGGTGTTCATCCACCAAGTTTTCAGAATATGAACTTCAGCAGCAGCATTGAAGCCTGCAGACTGCTAAGCACTTTGGGTTGCAAATTCACCACCATGAGAACTGATCCCTGCTACTGATGGGTTTCCGTTTCATCTCTGAGTTTCTGTGTGGCCTCCTCTTGCCTCCTCTGTTTGGATTGTAAACTGAAAATCATAGTCAGGTAATTGAAATTACTCACTCTCGCTGCATCCCGAGAGCAGAAGTAAGGTTTTTTACATGTGATTCTGAGAAGTTTGTGTTTGTGTTTGGGCAAAAGTCAGAGCAGTCCCCACCTGGTTAGGTGCATCTCATTGGCGAGCTGCAAACTCTCCCATCTCTGAGAGTGGGAATATTTCACCCATAGAGAGATACCTGGTTATTGAGACACCTCTGAATGCACTGTAGGTTACTGAGGTATTAGATGTGTCACGTGAAACAAATGTCTTTCTCTGGTTTGCATAAATTTGTCTGTTAACAGTGTGTCAATAAAAGCTGTAAATAAGATAACCTATGACAAAACAATGGTATTGTATGCATAGACTTCCATTCAAGTATCAGTTCTTCATAAACTTTTTTCATCTTTTCATAATGTAGGTAGTTCATACACAAACATAAAATGAGTTATCTGGGGACTATGCTGGCAAGGCTGACCTTACCTTTATTCAATCAAATTCCTAATAATAAGGATGTTAGATTTGCCTAGAGCAGGCCTGAACTGGGATTAAGGATGACAGCTGTCAGCGATTTTTTTTTTTTTGCCTGCAAAGTAATGTCACTAGATGCTTCTGTCATACAGAAATAATAATAAGGAAGTAATTAGCATTTGCAGTATTAATGTTATTAGGGCAGGAATTCTTTCAGAGATTATGATTTTTCTTTAATTTCTAGTTGGCCCTTAAAGAATTGTGAGCTAGTATTGTACGTCGTTCTCCTACTCAGAAAATGTCAATCAAATAGAAAGATTAAAATAAGTTCTTCTTACGTGCCTACAAAGCAGATGGAACAGTGATTTGGTCTGAAATTTTTTCTCTGCTAGTAAGCCACCTGCAAAAATGATGTAGAAAGTAATATCAGACAACAAGCTGTTCTCCAGTGCTTCTAACCAACTTGCATTGAAACTAGTGAAAAAATTTCCAAAGGGAATTGGTTTGGATCTGAAATTACTAAATTGAGTTTCAGGAGTTTGTAATAAATACACACCTGATTAAGAAAAGTATGTGACTGCTTTACTGTTGGCCAAAAACTCCTTCAGGTTTTAAAAACTTTGTTGACTCTCAATTGAAAATGGCATTTAGACAAAATCATATGAATGAATGAAGAACAGATTGTGATTCCAAAATGTATGAGGCAAATTTTAGTTTGAACCCAAACCTGGCTCTGTATGCTGAGGTCACATCCCAGAAGACATGACTCTACCACAATACCAAAGGGCCTTCACTTTGGCATAAACCCACCAATGAGAATGGAGAAACCATCAGTTTCGTCCTCTTTGACTTCTCTTGGAAGACCCTGTCATTATCTGCTGTCTCTCAAAGTTGCTATATTAGAAACCTGTACCTGCTGAGCTCAGTGACACCATTGCCAATGAGCAAGGTTGGGATGGTACAAGATGTGAGGACATTTGTATGACAAGGTTGCTGTGAAGAGTTTGAAAATGTTAATAGTGTTTAGCAGACTCAGGTTTGGATGCTACCACCAGGGCTTCCATGAGCTCAGGATTGCTTTGCTGATCACTGTTGCTCTCACCTCTGTTAATGTGGCTGCTGATTTTTTGCATAAATGCACCATCAAGATATATTTCTGGAAAAAATATACCCTATCTCATAGTAAGTAAACGACAGTCAGTCATCCTTGCAATGTTCCCAGATAATTAGGCACTGGGCTTGTCTAATTACTTCCATGAAACATGAGTTGTCTTTCTTAAATTTCTGAAATATGGTCTGGGAAGTCTCAAGTAACACAGTGGTTAGGTACTGGCTGGTCAACAGTGATGATTAATAAAGTTTATTAGTTGTAGTTGAATGAGGAATGGTAAAATATGGATATGCTCCTTACTTTCAAATTATTTATTAATTATTTGATATTATTTCTTTCCACAGTAGTGATTAGCTTGTTTTAATAATATATCGATGTGATCATGTATACATGAAGAATATATACTGTTACTTTACATGAGAGCCGAAATTCAAAACAGGTAGGTCTGTAGCTGTCCCGGTTTGAGCTAAACTTCCTGGTTTGAAGTAACAGTAGCAAAAGACACTAAATAGGGCTCAGAAAATTTTAGAACTGCACGTTCTTTAAAGTTTGTATTTCATGACTGAAGCAACTTCTCTAGGTACAATGAACTTTCCTTTAGGAAAAGGGTAAGGCATACATTTTGCTGAGTTTCCTCAACTTCTATTATCCAATCCTCAGCTGTGCCTGCTTTCTCTTGCTTTTTACACGTCTGCCTTTTGCCAGTGTCCTATAGAACCTAAAGAAGATAAGAATTTCCATTCTCTAGGAAATTTCAAGTTGTATCAAAAGTTCACATTTCAAAACAATTAATTTCTGTTCTAATCTGAGGAGCTGTGTTGGGATGATAATCTTCACAACAGTTGCAAAGGTAGAAAAGAGGCTTTATGAGGCCTGAGGAAGAGGAACAGCCCATGCAGCCTGGAGATCAGTTTGTGCACTTGCCTGAGTTGCTCGGTTGGTTGTCTCCAGCTCCCAAGGTGTGGCACAGCTAATCCTCTTTATATTTTAATTAAATGATTCTCTAGATTCCTTTGTTGAGGAGATATTTCCCTTTTGCATGCATCCTGGACTTTAGAGTAGGAGATGTCTTTTTTCCTTGACTTTTGCTCTACCATATCAGCTGTACAGTCAGTCTGCGCTGAGTCTGGGCTTTCTTTTCCCTCTATGTTCTCTCTGAACACAGCCTCATGGTCCTGTGCTCTGCAGGAGCTTGCTCCACCTTTGAAAGCTTCTATACCAGTATAGATCAATGATCATTTTGCTGAAGTTATTACATATGGCCACTTTTGTCGAGTTCTTCTGTTGGCTGCTACGTTTAGATGCTGATCTGGAATGTTCAAAGTTTTGGGCACAAGTATGGCTACAGGGCCAACAGTGGTATCAGAAAGAGAAACACAGAGAAAATGTGACTGTTGTCAGCAGGTGGAGAACTTGCAACCGGCTGTGTCCTTCATAACCTCTCAGCAAATTGCTTTTAAAAGCACAGCTCTATGGAAAACTATGGAGAATGAGTGGAAAATAACAAGCAGTTATCCCTTGCTCTGCAAGTACGCTTTATATACTTGAACTGTATTAAATGTCTGGTTCCAAGACACTATTCTCTTACTGTTGCTGAAAGTAATTCTGGTAATTCATTGTCAGATTCTAGTGCAGGATAAATCTTTGCTTGAGGACATTCTCAATTCTTATTGTAAATCAGGAAGCAATCCTGGCATCAGTGGGATTTTGCAACTTATTTCAGTGGAACAAACATCTTGGGCCATGTTTTTCCTTGCTCTGTTATAGCTGAAGAGGTTTGCATGAAAAGAACAACAACAACAAAAAACCACCAAAAAACCCCAAGAAGAAAATGGCAGATCTCCATGGATGCTCTTGCGTAGCTTTAGCTGAGAATCCTTATTCTCTTTTGCCCCTGGAGAATCACTCTCTATGGGTAAAGGCTTGCAAGAATTGCCTTTTTTTTTTTTTTTTTTTTTTTTTTTTTTTTTTTTTTTTTTTTTTTTTTTTTGTGTGTGTGTGAACAAACTGGCTCACCATCCTTGAAATTAGGGAAATGGATTAGTCAAAAGAATTCATGTCTGTATGCAATGAATATGTTTAAATCCACTATGGCATTCAGCTCCAACTGTGTATTGGGAGCAAGCCAAAAATACACCTTTCCCATGGCGGCTCCAGGAGACAAAGAATGAATCAGGGCTGGATTTCTGCACAGGTAAAGTAGGTCACTGGCTATGTTAGAGCAAAATTGAAGACAACAGATAACATATTTCATAAGAAGAAATTGTTATTCACAGGCAATTATTACTTTTATTAAAGTTTGTAAGAATTGCAAGTCAGATTTTCCTGGTATCCTGTGGAGTTGAGTCGTTCACAGGGTAATGCATTATTTTGGATTTTTAAAGAAAATAAGACAGCATTTTGCACTTTGGTTTAATACCAAATTATTAGGCTTTAATACGGACCTGTTCTTTCCCAGTCTAGGAGGTCTGAGCCTACAGACCTCATCATTTCCTGGTTTTAATCTCTTACAGTCTTTTAAAATAAGCTCTCCGATATAAAGTGCCAATTGTACGTGCTATTTGTGTCTGTGTGTGCCCAAGGTGGTTTGGCTCTGTGACTGACAGTGCTTAGCTTGAGCTTTGAATGCGGTGGTGTAGTAATGAAATACAACGAGGACAACACGTGCTGATCTTTGGAGCGTGAGCATCACCATCTCAGCCATGCAATTCTGTTTAACCATATATATTAATTTCCAATATACTGGAAGAGACTGGAGAGCCATGTCCCTCCAGTCGTCTCATCAACCCATCACCCCTCATTTCCTAGCTCAGAGCTGTACGTAAGCAGAAACATAGCATTTGGTTTAATCCCTTGGCACGGGTAGGTAGGGCACTCCCACTGTGTTAAGTACTAAAGCACTTAGCGTTAGTGCTTAGTGTCAGGAAATCCCCCAAATCCCAGAGCCATGGATAGCATGTTTTAGATGTGTGGGTATATGTATACACTACTGGAAAATAGGCATTTTTTAAAGGAATTGCACTTCACATACTTTTTGTTCATTTTTAGAATGATAAACACAGAAGAATAGCTCTTTGATTTTGCACTGCAATGGCTCTGGTGGACTAGATCACCTTGGGATGAAAGAAGGCACACTCATCTGTCATTGGGGAAAGATTAAGAAAAAGCCTCGTAAATAAAACAGCTGTGATGCTCGTCTGATAAAACTGACAGGATGGACTGAGAAATTAAAATACTCGTTATTTTATGATGTGTGTAATGATTGTGTAAATCATGTGGCATTCAGGCAGGGTGCAGACCAGAGAAAACACTGGACTTGAAAGCTGAGAAGACCTCTAGATGTCCAGGTGATAGCTGACTCAGAAGCAAGTGGGAAAGTTCTAGACAGATTACTATCACTACCGCTTCTGGTCTTGGAACTAGTGTGTTTCAACATTTCTGCTTCTGCAGTAGCTGTGCTGCTACCTCACAACTGGCCTATCTCTGCCTTGGGAGGTTCAGGATTTCCCAGCCCTCTGGGCAAAAGAAATGCTCTTTATTTTTTCTTCTGCATTTGTGCTCCTGTAATCAGCTCTCTGGGCATTCCCACCTCTCACTATTCAAGAGTCAGAGGTCTTTACAGGCTCATTTCTCTGATTTAGATGTTTGAAGAAGGAACCACAAACTTAAGACTATCCTGAGCATTTTGGAAAGTAAAAATGATGATGATGCTTACAGATGGTTATCAGTGTGGTTTGGTGGCAAGGATAATGGTCTAGGAGTCAGAACTGGTAATGATCTCATCTCTACTACCGCCTCTTGCGTTACTTAGGTCAATTCACTTAATTTCTCCATTGTCTTCTGTTGCCAACAGAGGTAATTCTAGAGACCTGTCTTTGTATTAAAAGCTCTGCCAAATATGGAAGCAGATTATGAAAAAAACAGTGCTATTTTGTCAATGCAATCAGGCACTTTACACTTCTGAACCACCTCAATATCCAGAGAGCCAGTGCTGAAAAAGGAAGAGAAGAATGTTTTTATCTATTATTGAAATAGTATAAATATTACTTTCGTCCTCAAAATTATAAAGAACGATTGGAAATGCTTCCTAGCACAGGGCAGGAATTGGGCGAATGCACAGATGCCTCTGGAAATCAAATCCAGGCAGAAGGGAAAATACTCCCTTGTTGTTCAGAAAGGAACTGATGTTTGGGAATTTACACAGATCCTCATTCAGTAAGGCACAGTGGCAGTAGCCACCTGCAGATACGGCTGGGGGCACACAAGAGAACGGGTATATCCTCTACATACCAGCTGTCCCTTGCAAGAACCAGTCTCCTCTTCACCCTCCTCTGAATGCCACAAGCTAGCTTTTTAGTTTAATGATCTTAAAAAAAAAAATCGATTTATTTAAAAGAGGAAAAACTTCCTGCAAATAATTAACTGCCAAAAATGAGCACTTGGGAGTTTTATATTGATTTATTCCTCTCTCTACCAAATGCTTCTGTTCTGTATCTTCCACTTACTACGTTATCACTTGTCTATTTTGCATATTGGGGTTATGAATTTGCCTTTTCAGCTGTCTTAGGCTATTTGCATATCTCGATTGTTGATAAAAATATGACAAATTGTTCTTGGCAATGGGAGGGGAAGGGTTTTAATGATAAATGGGCTTTGTGCTGCCAGTGTATATTCCACACTTCCTATGAATGCCATCTCCTGAAAAGCTCATTGCAGTCTGACAAAATATTTTTCTGAATTTAGACTAAAAAAAAATAATAATAGCCATATCAAATAGCGGAGTTGTCTTTTCTTTTTTTCTTTTTTTCTCTTTCTTTTTTTTTTTCTTTTTTGGTAATTTTCCTAACCACTTTTCTTTCTTTAAAAGCTTTCTTTGACAACAGGACAGTGCCCCAGATTTCCCAAATCTTAGAAAGCCTGGAAAAGGTTAATTGGAAAGTCAGGGTTGCAGTTGGATAGTTAGTGCAGCTGTATTCTCTCTGCTGCTTGTTAACATTTTCTCAGTGCCTCAAGGCCCCACAACTCAGTGTCACCACTGTCGCCAGCGCCCTGGCTGCGAGTCCACTCCCCAGCCTCACTGGCTCCTCATTTCTTTATGCTTCACTTTGCTGAGCCACTCCGAGCTGGCGTCATCCATCTAGTCACAGCTCTCTAAGTTTGCCATGTGCGTTGACCCCTTGCTGACCCTGAACCATGATACAAACTATGGGATTGTAATTAATCTCTAATTACCCACAATACCTCACTGGGTATTCAGCCTGCTGTTCAGTTGTATTCCTAACCAATTCAGTCATCAGTGGAGCATTCAATTTCGGTGCGGCTCAGTGTTTGGAAACCAGGGCCTTCACTAATGTTGAGTGGCTGGGCTGCTTAGAGGGCTACGTCCACCTTGCTTGCTCAGGCAGAGCTCTCCATTCAAAGTCAGGGTCCAGCTCTAGCTCAACCAATTGACGGTGCAGTGCTTGTGTTCATGCTCGTTCATTCAAAAGACAACTGAACAGGCTGTGTGTGACACCGGTCATTTATCTCTATTAGTTCTTTCTCTTGCAGCTAGCGTGTTTCTTCTATCAGGGGACAGGAGGAGACTGTCATTGAGTTGTAGCAGATCTTGTTAGAACGCATCACTCCTCTTTTAACTTACGTTCCTGCTTCTGTCCAAGTGATGGGATCTAGGAGGGGTAATTCCCCGGAAAGACGCCCTGAGGATGCTGAGCTGAGACAGGGAACTAGTGCTGGGATTGTGAAGTGGTGCTGCTTTTGAGGTCCCAGTTAAATCCAACCTATAAGAGGAGACATTCGGTTTGGACGTGACTATAGGGGCTGCTATGGACTGTAAATCAGTTTCACTCTGGTTATCCCACTGGGACAGGATCTTCCACTCCATTTGTATACAGCAAATGCAAAGGTGTCATACTACAGCTCTTGACTCATAAATGGAGCATGCAGGAGACAAAGCACCATGCAAGAAAATAGGAAAAAACCCTTCTCTCTCTGATTCCCATTGTTTCCTCTGGCAAACTC
>NW_010406775.1:40529-55942 GCF_000710305.1 Buceros rhinoceros silvestris | reverse complement strand
TTCCCCACCTGTAGCTCCTCTATTATCTTCTCAAGTCTCAACTGGTTTTCCTTTCTCTTCCTTTCCATACTTGCAGTTTTCCATGTTATCCTTGTCCTGAAGTGCCTCTGTGGTCAGCCCCTCACATTTTCTCTCAGTTTCTGGTCTCCTCACTGGGTGACAGACCTCTCCCTTGGCTCACAGGGATTTGCTGGGCTGCCCTGGGCACCACCAAAGAGGGCAGCCATGTGCTGCATATCACTGTGAAAACTAGAAAGAAAAAATTGACATAGAAAAAAGAAATTAAATTTTCTTTATAGTGGAAATTTCCTAATTTTAAATGGGAAAACTAGTACATTAAATGTACCAATCTCCATTTTAAACCACTTAGGCCCATTCTTTCTGGTATTTGCATTGGCAAGCTATCTCAAAATCATACTGCTTTGAGAAGCCTCCTGATTTCCAGTCTAATGTTATTAACATTTACCTGATTTGCAGCTGATAAATGCAATATAGTGTATTCCAACACAAAATTTTAGATGTTCACTATGGGAAAGCTGGGTTAGCAATCCTGTATTTTTATTTATGATTTCATGCCAGGTCAATCTAATACGTGACACTGAATCATTAGTAGCTGAGTTTCTCTAGGTTATGTGACAGCTCTTCTGTGCCCAGTATCTAGCAGCTACCTCAACACTCTGCAGTTGCTGTGGTGACTGTTTTGCTCTTAAGTTGTCATGACATATGAAATAATCATGTTAAAACCTGCCTAACTTGTTTGAAAGTTATATAAGGTAAACCTGTTCTGTTCCAGCGATAACTTGCGCTCCTTGACTTTGGTAGCTCTTGCACGGTGGAAATGTGAGTACCAGAGAAATCTTTGTACCAGACATGCTCCATGTACGCCACTTGATTTGATTTTAACTTATTCCTTGAGCATTTAACAGAACATTTGAGGGAAGGAGAAAGGGCTTGTCATCAATCCCACGAAGCCTTCAGCTTGGTGGTTTGACACACTCCTAGGGTGAGATGCTGTCACCCAGTCAATCAGCCATTAGGCATGTAATTATGGTAACCAGTCATGAGACAGTTCCTAATTAACACTTATTTTTCCCAGGGAACTAATATTCCCAATGCCTGAAACAAAATGGGTAATTAAGACTTTACCTTCAGCTATCTGGTTCATCCATCAGTTGTCTGTTGTCCTACATCCAGCACCCAGCTGTAAGAAATATCCTGGTGTACCTGTCAGCACAGGTTGTCCACATACTGACTCCTCTTATTTATAGATTTTTGCTTTCCACACCAGGTTCTGGCATGATTTCCACCTGAAGGACATGGCAAATACTAATAAAAATGTCTTGAAATTTTTCACTGAGCATCTTTTAGACTTTCTTTATTCACAACTCTCTATGAAATCTTGGTAATTTTCTTTAGAGGCTGTTGGTTAGTAAAATTGTTAGATTAATGAAAAAAATCTCAGCTTACATTTACTTTGGTAATTCATGAAATGAAATGACTGCATTTGCAATTGAGGTCCAAGAAAGAGTTGTGTTCAACAATAATTGAGGGTTTTTTTATAGTGACCTTCAAATACCTTAATGTCAGTTTTGGAAAACAGACTGATATGGATGTATGTCATATGTAAACCCTGGCTGCAGTTAGGGAACAGGTCTCTATTTCCAAACCAAACCTTAAAAGAATGTGATCAGCACTATTAAACAATCCATCCATTTATAATGTACAAATAACCATTTCTTTCCTTATTTAAAGTGACTGCTGACTCAGTTTATGATACTGATGTGCTAGAAATTCCAAAAGAAAAAATAAAGCACCTGGTAATGCAGATATCAGATAAAAACTCAGGGACCTGTGATTCATATTTGGTCTGCTTTTGACCCCTGAACTTTGTAAAGTGATGAAATTTGAACAGTAGTATTTGCATATTTAAGCAGTTGGTTTTGAAAAGCCGCATGAGATGCACTTAGCACTGCTTTTGTTAAAAAAACAGCTTTCTCTTTTCTATCTCTTGCTCATGCATTTCTTTTTTTGTTGGGGCAAATTTCTGTTATCACACAGAGAGGGATTATTGAGTGGCACTGAGAGTCATATTCTATTCATGAATCATTTACCAGATGTGTGACCTTGGGCAGTAAGTGAAAAGTTACTTCACCTATGATAGAAATGGGCATAGAAGTGAGGTAAGTCCCAGCATGGAGACTGTCTGATGAGGTCATTGCCTGTGGGCATAAGTGGTGGTTTGTGGATCTGTGGTGTTATTCTGGTGTTTCTGAATAGACGGGGACTATTCCACTGATACACAATAGACCTTATTGTAAATCTGCTTGTTTTGCAAGTAAGTTCCTCATGAACGACAGGTACAGTGGTAGGTGGTAGAGTATTGCTGAGAAGGAATATCGTGAATTCTTTTGCTCCGTTTAAAAACAAAGCCTTTCTTCAGTTAAAGCTTCTCAGATGCTTCCCGTGGCACCCCACCCCCCCACCAAATGACAAGCAGAGGTAGTTCCAGATCTTATGTTTTTTATTAGCTTGTATCTCAGTTTTCCTAAATTCTCCACTCAAGACTAATCACTGCTACTCACGATGATTTTCTAATAACAGTCTGATGAACTACTTTGGAAAAGAGAGCAACAAACAGAATCCATCTCATTTCTGAAAAAAAATTACTCCCCCACCCCGCCCCCCGTTTATCCAGCTAGTTGTTATTTATGACCTCAAGTCAAAAGGTCAGCTCTTTGTCCAGAGGTACCAATCCCTTCTCTCAGTGAAACATTTTCTTCACCATATTAAGTATTTCTCAACTCTGGAAAGTAGAGTTCAAAATCTGTAGTCTAGATTTTAAGAAAACCTGCTCTTGTTCTGTCAGCCATTCTCAAATGCTCATGTGCATGTTTAACTTTTCTAAAGTCATCCTGTTGGACTTGGGCTTCTTGTTCTTCAGCAATGTTTTGGCAGACAGGAGCAAGTGGAAGGTAATTTTTGTGATTGTACACTATACTGCAGCAATCATCGATTTTTCGGTTTAGGGCTTGAAAAATATGTCTTAGAAAGGTTTGCCTTTCCTGAAGCTGCCATGCTGATCTGTTTATTTTGATTACTGTTGTAGTAACTGCTGTGGAAAACCTCAGACCTTCCAGGTTTTCCTCACATGCCTTGAGTTTGGAAAAGGACTGCCCAGCAGAAAACTAATGACAAATTCCTACTGATTAAGAAAATACTATTCTCCATATCACATTTCATGCAGCTGGTGGGGAAAAGGTTAAGACAAATCTGGAGGGAAAAGGGAAATACTCCAGCTGGCTGCAGACAGCAGGTATACAAAGCCTTGTCTCTCAGAAGAGAGGTGCTCTATTTAGGGGCTACAGATTTATAGCAAGAGTCTGAACAGCAGGGTTCAGTGGAGCTCAAACCAAAGGAGCCTACAAAGGTTTATTAGAGAGTGACTGTTAGATGCACAGAGAGCAGGACTTGTCTATTAAAGATAAAACTGAAAGCAGGAAAGGATGGTTGGAGTAAACCTTTTCACTGACCTTTATTGTTTGACAGGGCTGCAAAGAACCAGATGTTATCCTTGGGACATTTTCACTGGAGTTTGGAGCTAAATATCATCTATCCCAACAGATAAACTGGGATAAAACTCAAGATTCTGAAGGATGAACAAGTAGAAGTTTACTTTGGGGTAGATGCATCAGTGAAAAGTCCCCTGTGACCTAATAGTGATACAATAGAGAGACCCACTGACAAATACAATTCAAACCAAAAAAAAAAAGATCCTCTTTTTTTTTGTTTGTTTTTATAAGGTATTTCTGTTGCGAGCATGGAAATTTTGGGTTGCTCCTCATAATCACTTGAATGACATTTTATACAGCTACTGAAAGGCTCATCTGCCATATTTTTCTTTTTTTTTTTTCCTTTATTGATTTTTCTCTTGAAGGCTTTAATTCACTTGTCTTCAGCTGATACAGTTAAGAGAGAAGTTCTGTAGATCACATAGAGATAACATTCCAGCCTACACTGGGTCACTCACACCTCACGTAAGAATACAAGCTTCCTGCAGACAGCTAGTCCTTTCCGCCTTTTCAGGCCTTTTTGCTCCATCTTTTCTCTTTTTTTCTCCCTTAGTATTTGGGTCTTAATCTTTCTGTAGACTTACCCTTCACACTGTGCTCATCTGAAATGTACCAATAATTGCTGCTGCCTATATGTGGTTTGATCATTCTGTGCATTCTTTGTTGAAACTATCAGTGAAACAAGACATCTGAAATACAATTTGGTAGAGTTAAAGTAATATTTTGGGTGTCTGAAATATCTCATAAATTGTTCCATAGACAGATAGTTTTTTAAAAGAAAAAATGACAGCAACAAGCCAACTCTAATGACATATTTCAGTGTAATGCTGTAATTTTAGCTCCTGCCATGAACTATTGCTGTTGTACAGTAAAGTATTTTGCTAGTAAACGGTGAAGCAGTTTCCAATAAGGCCCTTTCCCTTTATTCCATCCTTCCATCAGCAAAATTCCCATCTCACCAATTCCAATATATTAAAAAGAAAATACTCATCTGAAGAACATTAGACACCATGTGAGTGCCCTACAAAGAGGGAATAGTAAGGATGAGCTGTCATAGTTTCACCTTGTTTATCTTCAGACATTTTTGAAAAGGCAGAAGATGAAGGAGCTTCTTGCCTGGAAGTGGATGAAGTGTATCAAGTGCATGACCTGTTTATGGGTGTCTGTGTTTTTACCTTGTTCCTGGTTGCGCACACAGTAATGGGCAAACACATTTAACAGCCTCTGCACTAATAAGCCTTTTCCTAGGACGCCAAATGTATTTTTTAATAAGCATCTCTTCCCTTTTCTCTTCCCTTTTCTCTTCCCTTTTCTCTTCCCTTTTCTCTTCCCTTTTCTCTTCCCTTTTCTCTTCCCTTTTCTCTTCCCTTTTCTCTTCCCTTTTCTCTTCCCTTTTCTCTGGTATGCTGTTTCCCGCTTGCTGGAAGTCCCCTCTTTGATTGTTCTTTCAGTTCTCTGTTGCTCATTGCTATTAATTTTCCAGCATTTCTGTTCTTAACGGGGGGGACTCATTCCTGTGTCTCTTCATGGCTGACCAGTTTTGAGATCTGTTGCCATCAGTCAGGTGTCATGTAAGAATTTGTTACAGGGTTGGTCAACAGGGTAAAGATGGTCAGTGGCTATACTAATGGTTGGGTCAGCGCTTGGGAAACAGGACCTCAAACCTCTGTGTCATTGCAGGCTGGGGGCACTGGTGGGGAGGACAAGGAACTGTCACACTGATTTCCAGGTCTTGTGGGGCCTTCATTTCTGAATTTGGGAGGCATGAATCAGAATTGAGCTCTGGAGCACTAAGCCACAGAAGCCTCCATGGCTGGCAAGCTTAGGGCCGGAAATGCAGATGAATAGAGCCCTAAATGTTATTTTGTTTGATGCTCATGCTTAACAGAAAATGATGAATCCATTAGCAAGTCCTGCTGCTGCCAAAAGAAACAGACTTGCACTTGTAGATTGCTTTCATTCTGTGCTATCAAGCCACTGCAAGGTCAGCTTTTGCAAAGCTGACAGTCATCTATCAATTAAAAATGGTTTTTTTAGAGGTACAGTTGTCTTTGTCTTAAGTGTGTAAATATGTCTATTTGAAAGTGTCTCATTAAAATACACTGACCTTGTCGAGCACCTCAAAGAAAATCCATAGTGGAAAATCTCTTATTTTTTGTTTGCTTTGAATTATTTCAAAGTTTCTCACTAGTTTCACATGACAAAGGGACATTTAGAGTGCTTTTTGTCTGTGATGATGTGTCGGAGAGACTAGACAGCTCTTACTACACACTACATGAAAGATGTGACAGTGGAGAGTGGACAAGGGTGACTCTGAATTTGTACAGGGGCAAGAACATTTCTGAGTCTGATCATGCCCATTCAGGCAGAACTCCCTGCAGTCCTAAGTACCCTCCTGAAAGCAGTAGGACTCCTGAATATGTAAAGGATCCCGGATCAGATGAGTAATGTCTCTAGAAACAAAAAGTCCTAAACTAAAGACTGTTTTTTTCTTCATGAGATACTTTATCCAGCATAGTAAAAACATGTGTATTTATAGCCTAGATTATGCTTTGTTTTGTGGGATGAAAAAACACATTTTAGAGTTGGCCCCTTTCCTGAACAGATGTTCCTGGCCTGGGTGAATAACTTATTCAAGCATACGATTTAACAGAATTGGACGAGAATTTTTGCCAAACTCAATTCTGACTAAAACTGAAATCTTTCACCACTTTTCTTCCCTCTGACATACAGTCTCTGCTGTTCAGTTCATCCCAGTCTCTGTGTTCCGGTTGTGGCTGTTCAGGGGTTACATCAAGCCCTTTGCTTTCAGACTTACTTTATACTCATACAAGAAAATCTGTAAGCAATTTTTTTTATTATTTAAGTATGATTTTCTCTCAAAAAAAAGACTGTCAGGGTAACATCAGGGGCTTCAATGTTTGTCTCTGACTGATTTCTCCCATCAAATGTGTTCATTTTGCTGGTGCAAAGATGTTTCATTATAATTGCGACCACTTATAGCTCCAGCTGGCTTCTTTCCTTCTTGCACATTATCACTAGTATTTAAG
This sequence comes from Buceros rhinoceros silvestris, assembly GCF_000710305.1. Lineage (NCBI taxonomy): Eukaryota > Metazoa > Chordata > Aves > Bucerotiformes > Bucerotidae > Buceros > Buceros rhinoceros. The sequence continues at coordinate 49,323 of NW_010406775.1, read as the reverse complement.
GTTTTACAGGTCAAATTAGGCTCACAGTGACATCTGTGCCACCCATTGCTTTCTGAGAGACTATCCAGGTGTGGCTGAATACAGTCAGATAAACAGTCCTCTCTGTGCAAGAGGGGAAAGACTGGATCTCCTCTCTTGGCTTTCATGATCTGTGGTCTAACAGGTCTAAAAAGCAAAGAAATGAATTTGTTGTCCAAGACTGCACTAAATTAGGGGCAAGAAACAGCTTGTGGTTTTTTTTTTTTTTAATTGAAAAGGTGACAGTTTTAACAGAGGTGTCACTGAGTTTGAGCAATAGTACCAAAGTATCTTGGTGAGGAACAAGACCCTGACTGTGATGCTTTTTCACTCACCTGGGGTCCTTTAACTACCTCCCAACATCACTCCAATGTGCTAATGCAGGGCTACAGTGTATCATTAATTCTGAAGCTGTTACTGAGATGAATCATGTAGAGAGGGAAGGATTTCTATTTTCCTTCAGGAGATGTCCTCATTGTTGGGGTTAGTGTCAAAGTTCAGGAAGGCAGACTCTACTCATTCTGCCACCACACCTCCTCATCACTGAAGTCATCAGCACTGCGTGTAGGTGAGAGTAGAGTGTAAATGCAGATGAAAGAGATCAGAGCCTAAATGCATCGAGCGCTACCTAGAAAATGGTGTAGCAATGGCATTGCCAGTCACACCTTTCCAACCACTGAGGTCATCCACCCAAAATATCAAAACCCTCCAAGAAACTGGTAAGGGGGCATGGTGTCCTCGGCCAACCTTGGTGCTGTAGAATGTGCATTTGCTCTTCCGGAAGATTGTGCAGTAGCCTCTTGGTTTCCCACAAACAGATAGAGAGTAGGTTAGTGTGTGTGTATACAGTTCCATACTAAACCTACAAGCACAAAGGTGGAGGTCAGGGTATGTCAGTTGATATGCTGTTAGTAGTTGGAGCCTTAAAAAGAATGAAATGGAGGAAAATACAAATAAACTAGAGTATATGCATAACACATACTAGAAATAAGCATGATTTACCTCTCCCAAGTTAGGAATGCAGCTAGCTTTTTAAACCATTTTACATATACTTCCTGACAAGCTTGGCCTCTAAAATCCAGATTTCAGTAAATAGAATTTTTCAGTATTGCTAACTTACTGCCCAGTAGTTATGCCTATGTTTGATAGACTTTTAAATACCATCATTGTTCTTAAATATGGATGAGAAATACTTGAACAGTTCTAAGATTTGCCTATCTGTGCCCTAGCCATAAGTTCCAATGAGTATTTGGCATGGTTGAGTCCCTTTTGTCTAGCTTCTGGGTGATCGCATGCAGGGCAATCTCATCCACTTCTCGAGGTTAGTGAGGCAGCAAGTGTGGCTGCTCTGTTCATAAAAACACATTAGTAGAAGTATCTGAAAATACCAGCACTGATCTTTTCTTTCCCTTTCTCACTTTGTAGATATGTTAGGAAACATACTCTGTAAATCTCATGTTTTAATTCCGCTCTGGAACACAGTTTGATGCTTAAAGAAGAATCTGCCTGCCTATATTGTTATTAATGTATCCTAGTCTTAAAAGACAGCAAGGAAAGTAAAACCTTGAAATTTAAAGAAATGGAAGGAGTTTTATTCTTAAGATACTAAGTCCATGTACTAAAGGTATACAAGCAGATTCTCAGTCGTATTCACATACTCGGTTTGCCAAGAGGATCACCTATCCGAGTAGTTCTTTGTTTTCCTTTCTGTGATTTGTACAGGTTGTTACAGCACTCAGACTGATGCTAGCAATAATTGAAAATTCTTCGCAAATACTTAAGAACTCAGATACTTTAATCTTATGCCAGAAGAGCTGCATTTGGTTTAGTACAGTAATCCAGCTTTAAACTGGGAGTATGCAGGGGAGTGGAATTGCAGTCCCCTATATTCCGTTCTGATATTTGAAAAAATTATATCAGCTATCAAATTTTATGTTGCAAGTCTCATCTCCTTTGACCATCTGTGGAACTGATCCTGTTCAGTGACTTCAGTCCCTGGCAGTACAGAGTATGCAAGTCATCACTGCCTGGTGCATTCTGTTTCAGGCTGTCACTAAATGTCCTCGTGTGCTGTCATTTTTACTGTGAGCATCACAAGTACATACAGAGAAGTGCAAGTTTGAAAGAACTCTTTTGTAAGCACGGTCTGGATGAAATAGCAAAGTTTAGAGGTTTTATTTGGTCCATTCTTCTCAGCCTCCTTTAGTCAAATACCTATTGACGCATTATTTTTCTTGGGGGAGAGAGACAGGTTTAGCCTTTGGAAATAAGCTGTACAAAGCGACATAGTTCTCCAACAAACACAGGTCATTCGTTTTGATTCTCGCTTGCCATGTTCTGGGTGCTGTACTGGGAATTGGGGTCTACTCCCACTTGACCCCCCAGAGCCTTGATTCCCTTTGTATCAGGTGAGTGGGATTCCTCCCATTGACCCCCAGCACCTGAAAGCTGGCTACAGAGCCTAAACTGGTCAGTGAGGTGGGTTTTTAATTGGTAAAGAGAAACAAACACCTCCCAAGGGAACGCATCCCATCCTAAGATACGTGTCTAAACAGCTGCGATGAACTGCCCTTTCTGAGGTTTTTCTCTGTACAGCCACAGATTATAAAGGGAGCAGAGTAGCTTAGACCAAATGGCTGGTAAGAGAAAAGACGCCTGATAAGAGAAAAGATGACTCCCTGCATGGGTTGTCACAGTGGGAGCAAAGAGCCTCCGATTCAGAATGGCAGAATTTTGTACCCATACTAAACAGCTTTCGATAGCTAGGTAGACAATGACAAAACTCTGGCTGTCTTTGATGGAAGCAGCTATACATCCTGGGAACTGTTGCACCTGATGGGGATATGAGGGGTGAGAGAAAAAAAAAATGCACCTATACTTTAAAATCATCTGTAATTCAGTAGCTTATTAGGAACCCTCTGTTTCACTTCTGAGCAACTGTTTTGTGAAGCTGAACTTGATGGTAAGGTACTTTAAAATATCCATGAAATATGCAGTATAAATATGATGCCAGAGTTCTGACCCTTAAAATATAATGGTTTCTGTACAGTGAAAGGGTTTTGTAGAAGTCGCTCCATAACACTGAGGCAAAAGATTATTAAAAAACTTCTTCCTGTGATATTAAAGCCTTCATCCCAATGTACTGTGGAGCAAGTCCAGTATGATGAAATTATTGAAGTGGGCTCAATCGCTGTGCTAAGAGAGAAGCCATTTGGAAGAATCTGTTTTACAGGTGACACAATGTCCATGCTCTGATGGCTTTGCATTTCCACTGCAATGGCTTCACATTTCTGCGTGAAGCTTCCAAGTCTTTTATGACGTGGGAGGGTTTTTACATCCTGATACGGTAGTTGAGGAACCAAAAGACCAAGCAGAAGTCACGAAACAGCAAGGCCACAGTTAGGGTCAACCTCAGCTCATTCCATATCTCTTCTCACTTTGTAAGACCCCACTGGGAAATTGAGGGCGAAGTCTTTAGTTTTCCCCTGGATCAATAAAAACTTATTCTCCTGGCAGTGCAACTTCTCAGAAGAAATGTGATAAAGCACAAAGTCTCCACTCACCCAGGAAACAGCAGGTCAAATGTGTGTCTTGAGGCAGTCTGGTCCTAGCTCCTCCTAGTACCTGTAATACTGAAAAGTCAGAAATCTTACTTGTTTCTCACTCATTTTTTTCTGATTTTTTTCTAGATTTTGTACTTACATGGCTGCAAAGTTTGAGCTGCCACATGGTTAGAAAATGTTTCTTTTTGACATAGGCATTTCCAGAAGAATTTTAAGACATAAAGTAGCTCAGAGAATTATTTCCTAGGGCTTTGCACTTGAGCAGGTGGCTAGACTTGTGGTCAAAATAAAGCTAAATGTTTTCTATGATCATTTTAACTCAATAATAGCAGATCTGGACTGTTTTTAGAAAGTTGTTTTCTTAAAAGGGCCACTCCTAGAACAAAACAATTTCACATCCATAGAATATTTTGGAAGATATTTCTGTCTCAAAGTATTAACTTCTGCTGCCTGTCAATTCAAAAATTAGAGGTGTGCAGTAGTTGCTCTGGCAACAGAGTCTCGTTTTACCCCTTTGCTCATTTCCAACCTGTTACTAAACTACTAAGCACTGGAGGGATGCATCAAAGAGCACCTAGAGACACTGTTAATGTAATGAAACTGAGCCTTCATCCACTTAAAACATGTTGTGTCAGCTTGGAAATAAGACAGGTCATTTCTTTACCCCCAGAAGTTGGCACTATGCCAATTACTTAAAGTTTTAAAGTTAAGAAAACAAGGTCTACACACAAAAAAATTTCCTTCTATGGAATTTACAGATGTGTTGTACCTGGCAAAACTGAATTTGCTTGTTAGCAAATTATAAAATATCCATTTTACTTTATTGGTTATTTTATCTGTCAGATGAGTTTTGTGATTTCAAGTACTTCAGCTGATATCTTCTGTGTGTGATATAATAAATGCATAGATTTATAGCTGCTATTGCAAACCTTTAGAAGTAAGTCCTCTGGTTTGAGTTAGAACAGAACTAGTTCTGTTCAGAGATCTGACTTTTCAGCTCAGTCTCTTCTAACTGCATGTTCTGAAGTTAATGGCATGTTTTTGCCGACAGTGTCTGCTTCTAGAAGAGACGTCACTTGGTGTTTACAGTTACTGCCAGGGATTCGGATGCAGAAAGGCTCTTGCGTATGCTTGCTCCTATGAAGGCCAAGGACACTGCTGAATCCTGAGCATCACGTTGGGGTGCAGTAAGTTACAGGCCGCAGCTGCAGGGAGGAGCAGACAGGACAGGTGACCCTAAACTGACCAACAAGATGTTCCACCCCACATACACTGTATGTGGTATAAAGCTGAGGGGTCACAAGGGTCAAGCCCTCCTCTTCAATGGCTGGTGTCCAAGGAGGAATCTGTCCTTTCTGCCTTCAATCCCAGTTTTTTTTTCCGCCTTAAACCCCAGTCTGTGCATTCCTGCATCCAGTTCCAGGGTCTAGCTCCTGAATCTGGTTGCCATCTGCCACTGAGTCTAGTCTGGGAATTCCTTGGCATCTGTTCACAGCAGCAGTGGCGATGGTAACCTGGGTGCCATCAGGGCATGTTGGGGTCAATGTGTATATTTGTACATACTTGATTTCATTGTTGTTATTTTCATTAAAACTGTTTTAGTTTTCTTTTCCAGTCCCTGGGTCTCTCAACTTTGTTTCCCGTTCTCTTCCCCTTTGGGAAGAGAGAGGGGTTAATAGAGAGCATCTGTCATTCATCTAGTGGCCCACCCAGCTCTAACTCTCGGCAGTAAGATTGGTCCTTCAGATGGGAAGAAACTAAGGACGTGAATCTGGGTTACTGAAGGCAATGTTGTGCACCTTCTGAATTTTCTCACGCGGGCTTTTTTTGTTCTTTCTAAAAAGAACAAGGTGAGGTTTTTAATGGTCAAATAGAGCATTTACCTCTCTTGCTCAAGATAATTGGTTTAAGTATTTTTAAGTATAGCAACAATTACAGCACTATGATAAACATCTAAAATCCTTTGGGGCTCAGTATCGGGGGAGTGAGGAGGTTTGGGTTTATTAGTTTTGCTTGGGTGCCACATCATTGTGTACAGTGCAGCCGTGGCAGCTGGCAAGCCCTGGTGCCAGAGCCCCCCAGGAGTGATGTCAGCTCCAGGAATGACAGAAATTATTGAAAGAAGCATAATCCCACGCAGTATCTCCTTTGAAGCCTCACATCCTGTCATACAAACGCTCAGTATACAATACGGTTTTAGGTAGTATTTCAGTCTCAAGAACTTTCACTTTGACAGAAGGGATAAAATAAAGGAAGAAACACATTCTTCTAGAAAAAGATGCTGTTTGCAGCATCACAGCATACGACCAGATTGGATATCTGTTTTCAAGCATGAGAGTGTGGGCTGAACGCTTGTGTCCTTGTCTCCTAGGGCAAAGTGGGGAAGGATAAAAATGATAAGGTTCAGTGCTACTGTTGGCCTACACTGACATAGAGTCTCATCTCTGGTGTAACACTTGTGCCAGGCACTATGTTTGCAAGGCATCATCAGTGCATCTACTGCACTAATGCTGCAAGAACTTTTATGCCTTTTACTTGGTGTAAAGGGGCAAGCTGAGATGAGGGTCTCATCCAGATAACTCTCTGTATTTTACTCCTGGTTTATAAATACTTCTGCCATATGCAGCATAAGTTCCTGAATTTAATATTCGTGTGAAGTCATGTTTGGCTGTGATTTGAGAGGTTATATGTGTAAGAATTGCCTTTTGATAATGTTTTTCCACAACATCTGCAGAAAATTATCAAGTGGTAGGAGACCAACTAGTAAGACCTTCCATAATGTCAGCAAAATTTCAGGTCCTTAATTTAGTGGCCTTATACAGTTTCCCAGCTCGAAAACCCAGTACTAAGCCTTTAAAATGACACTATAAGCTACAGACCTTTGTTTAAAAGCAAGGTGCCACATAATGCCTATAAATATAGGTGTTTGTTTTTAGCCTTACATTTCAACCTTTTCGTATGTAATTCTGGTATATTTGTACCAGCTTCTTTTGACTGTCATTTTTAACGTATAATGTTTTTACCAGGTGGGCTACAGAGCTGTGTTATCATTACAGTAAAAAAGTCCACATGTACCATGTTACAAAGTGCAGAACATACCAGTTATAATTTCCATACTGGCTTTAGAGATCAGGCTTCAGCATAACTTTGCTCCAGATGCAAGATATGGACAACAGAGACATGTTTTGTTACAGGTTTTACTAATGCAGGTTTAAAATAACATGACTGAATTTCTAAATTGATATGACAGTTGCACCTTTTCTGGATAAAAGAACCAGCTGCAATGTTATGCCTGGTTTTAAAACCAATACACATGATCTGAACCAGATTTTTTCATCATGGTTTTGAACATTTCCTTTCAGACAGAGGGAGAGTTTAGGAACAGTTCAAAGAAATGTAAAAATGCACTTAAATCCAGTAACTTTTGTTGGCCAAATTTCAGCTGGAGTAGTCATTATTTTCTATCTCCTTTCAAGGTTTCAGTGGCACTTTACTTGCATTCTTCTTAAATTTCCACACTGGTGCAGTGTAGCTGCATGTAGTTAGACTACTAAAGTGATGCCTCAGCCCAGGGGAAGCCGAGGTCGGTGAAAGGTTTTCTCAGTGCTGAAAGCTCTGCTCTCCTACCTGAGAACAGCGCTGCCAACAGGTTGATGTTGCAGGAGCCAGCATGGTTCCTTCCTCTGGTGTTTGACACTGGACAAAGAAAGCAAACTTGATGTGTGGCTGCATGAAAAATGACACCAAGGAACTTGTCGAGAGGGTAGGAGCAATACATGGTTTTGCTGGAGACACCAGTTAATTCCTTCTGAATCCTGAAGATGTTTTTCCTGAATGCAACACTAACAAAGGAATGGAAATTGAGGCTGTCCTTGGCGGAACTTTGCAGTCAACATGTTAGAAAAGGATCCAAGGAAAATAAAAATCTAACAGGGAGGTATAGAAATTATTGCTGATGAATGAAAGCTCATAGTTGTTACATGTCCATAAACATCACATATTATAGGATGTTCTTTAGCTTGTGTGCTGCACTATATAAACTTTCCTGTATGCTTTTTGGCAGAATTTTGCTCCCGTGCAAATCTTTTACAAACTGTGGCATGAAGTAGCTTGTTTTGCCTACAGCATCAAAGTCTTGGTGTCTCACAGCTTGCAGTGACTCATGCTTTTCTTTGCAGTTTGGTTGCCTCCCCCTAAGAGAGCACAGTGTGGCCTATAGCTGGTTAATAAGATTGCTGAGTGCATGGATGTTCTTCTGGTTGAAAGGATCATACACACACACAGTAAGATGGGCAGCCATGGATAAATAGATGATGCTCAGGATAATGCTAATTGCACTTAAGTGGAAGAGATCAGCAGAGCAAAGGAAAAAAAAAGGGAAAAAATCATGACAAATTTTATTGTCGTGCCCTCATTCAAACTCTTCCTGTACAAACAATCTTTGCAAAAGATGTGATAACAAATGAATCCAGTACCACTTTGATTACTTTTAGATCAGCATTGATATGCTGTGACTCTTTCTTCCCACATAACATTAGAGGAAGAGCTCAGGGCTCTACCATTCTTTTAATTGTAAGACCATCAACTTAATTTGGAAATGGAATTTTCCAATGAACAACATACCTTGGGGAGTATGAAGACAAATAATAATAGAGTTCATCCTAGCAGTTCCTGAATGTTTTATCAAAACCTAGGAACTTTTCTAGGAATGGTGTCTGTGGTAGATCAACAAAGATCTCCTTTTTAGGAGAAGTTTGCTTTAAACTATCCTATAGCATTTGTATTCCCTACCATGTGACATCAAGCAGCATCCTCATAGGTTGAAAGTTTTTGCGCCACTGTTGCTTTAAAAGTCACACGACTGTGCTGCGAGCCCAGTTGCTTCCCGTGCTCTCGGCCACCACGGAGTGTGCTATGCCTGCCATGCCTGCCTGCTTGTTTTTCCCGGAGCCGCCGTGCGTTTACCGCTGCCGCAAGCCCTATAGCTGCTGCCGCCATGTTTCAACACAGCCGTGCCGCGGGGATGGACCCCTCGCGCTGCTGCCGCTTCCTCGGCAAAGCTCCGCCGCCGCGAGAGACCAGCCTAGGGATCGGAGCCCCCATCTCGTCGTGACTGAGGAGCTGCGCCCAAGAACCGACTGAGCTGTTTTGCCAGAAAAGCCACCGCGTCACCTCGGCATGCCGCATCGGAGCCCTGCCAAGCCGGGTCCGTA
>NW_010406775.1:7098-40136 GCF_000710305.1 Buceros rhinoceros silvestris | reverse complement strand
GAATAAGGGAAGGTATTATTGTTACCGGACCTTGGCTCAGCCTCGGCCAAACCGGTGACAGTGTCACAGAGCGTATGTGAAAACACTAGCACCTCAAAGTGCTCTGCTTTGCCTGGAAGTGCTAAGCAAAGAAAGCAATGTACCTGCTCTGAGGCACAGACGCAGTCACCCTTCTGACCGGCAAAAAGCATCTTACTGGAAATATGAAATATTTGCAACACTGTATGTATCACAATATGCAGTCAGTCACAACCTCAGAGATAAATTTAAAGCCAAAAGATAGAGTTATGAGGTACTCCAAGGCCTGATGTATCTTCCTATACCAACATAGCCCTATCAGGTAACTAGAGAAAAGTTATGAAGTATCTTCATGCGTATTTCAGGAATTTTATGAGCATCAGTGACTTTGCATGTAAAAGTATTGTGGATCAGAACTTTACAGAGATGGAAACATTGATGTTTTCCTTTAAAATCAGAAGTTCTTAACGCCTTAATTGAAAAACTTTTCAGAAATTATTGAGATAAGGCCTGTGTTTCTCTGTTAAGAATTGCTGTTAGGGGTCTGCCCTACAGGGACTTTAACTGTGTAACGCCCAAGAGCAAATGTTCCATGTACCTTAGTCGTGGCTTTGTATCTCTTAGAAACTGAGAGGCAGCAAATTCCAGAGCAGCATTTAGGCAGCTGCAGGAAACTACTAATTACGGGCTAGGTATGAAATCAGGACTGGATCCTCAGTTGAAACCTCTGGAAGAGACTCCAAGGAGTGGCTGATTTTTTTTTTCCCAGTGGAATTTGAATTCTTGCCCATGTAGCACCACTCCTTTTGAGATACCTTGAAAATTTTCTTGCAGGAGGTCCTATGGAAAATGTTGTAAGTTGGAGGAGATAGAGGAGCCAGGGAATGGCAACAGTTTGTGACTGCAGTTCCAATACAAAGAGCAAGAAAAAGATGCAGGTTTAGGAACAATGCACTTTCTTCTGTTCTTCAGCACTGTATAAGTTCTGTTTACACAGTTGCTAGATACTAGTGTATTGCTGAGCTTCTCACTGAGAATGGGTTTCTTGACCCATTCAATGAATTTAATTGTGTGAATGAAGGAAAGTAAAGTGAAAAGATGGCCTTGACTCAACCTGAAATCTGGTTGTTTTTCAATTTCAGCAGAAGCTGGATCCTCATCCTTAAACAAAACTTTGTGTTGTGGACTCTTGGTGGGAAACCAACTCTTTATTGTTTTATGTACAACAAAAGTGTTGAATTGGTGAAATCTTGTCCTCAAAATTTTTCTGAATTTAGGGAAGTAACCTCACACACAAAGTTTAACCATGAACCCCAAACTTGAGTGCCAACCTCCTGAGCATCTCATAAAATCTCGTATTAAGCCTAATTAAAATTTAAACAAAAACTCCTTTATGTATCCTGTCTTCAGGATCCTGTCTCCTATAGCTGTCTCCAGCTATAACAGAAGATGAATCAAGCAATCCTCACCCTGCGGGCACCAAGCAACCCCACCCTCTGACATCAGCGACTCTGGAGCAGGAGAAGGGACTGAGATCCAAGGATTAAACTAGTGTTAGTTGTGGCTTTCTCGTTCTTCCTCCTCTGCTAAGGACAATACAGATGAATGCTTATTCTTAGTAAAGGAAAAGCAAACACTCCAGTGTCATTTAGACATTTTTCTGTGAAGTGTACAGAGTACGTTAAAGAATATCAAACACTTAAAAAACACGTTACCTTGTCATGTGCCGCATAGAAAAGGTCAGCACTGGTCTTCTGTCTTTTTTTCTGCATATGAATCATAGACAACAAATAAGAACATTTGCATTACTATTTTAATCTGCACCATTATTTATGAGGGTTCTCAAAATACTTGTAACCCTCAGAAAATATTCTAGCGTAGGCTGGTATTATTACCCGCTCATGTTACAAATGAGACACAAAGACGGCACAGCTGAAATTTTCCGAAGTAACTACTGGCTGGGGCAGAGAAAGGGCACCTTGGTTTCTGAGTATCCAGCCTGAGTGATACAGGGCTTTATTTTCAGATGTACTCTTACATACCAGCGAGAGGTACAAATGTTCTACATCCCTGGAAAATAAACACACCATTCAGATAGCTCAGTTTTTGTGTAGCAAGTCAGCAAAAGTTCCAGAAAAGAGAAATTCTGACTGCCTTGAAGGGACAGCTGATGTGATAAAACCTGTGGGAGAGGTTTGATTTTCACACTCAGGCTTTCATGAACAGACAAGTGCCCAGTTAGCTAATCATGCAGCTGGAGCAATTCTGTGCAACTTCTTCCCTTTAAGTAACTTTGGCAAAGTCAAACTCAACTATGTGCTGTGCTGTGCTTTCTACCTCAGAGTCACTCACAAACATTCTTCAAAAGGCATTTTTGTGTCTTTATAATTGAATTGATTCTTAAGTTGTGCCATGGGTGTACACCTTATCAAAGAAGAGCTGGCACTCCATTTGTTCATAATGCCCTCTAGGAGGAGGTTTAACATGCAATGTTTGTTGTTTGTAGCAGCTCTCTCTTTGCAGAGAGAGAGGTCGCTACTCAGGGAGGCACTTTCCTCCTTGGAAACAAGAAAAGAAATCACCGGGAAGGAGGGGAAAATGCATCTGGGTAACAGGAGGGGATCTTGTCAATCTTCAAGCCACTAGAAAATGATCATGAAAGTCTTTTGTTAGAGAAGCCTATAATGGTACTATTTCTTGTCTATTGTGGCTACTAACAGCAAATAGCCTGCAAGGGCAGGGGAGGTGTAGGGTTAGACAAATTGTAGAGAGGGGCTCTGGATACTTGAATAGTGCAGTCCTGATCATCAAGGTCAGAGGGGTCAAAACAGTGTCATCATTCATCCTCAGTGGAAGTATTTCTATAAACAAATTGACCTTTAAAAACATCCATGGCATATATGGAATAATGCTAATGATGTGCTATTGGATTTCTTCCACAAGTGGGAACAGAAAAGCAATTGTAATTCACTTATGTTGAGTTGCAGATTATGTTGCACAGTACTTTTTCTACTGCTAGACACTGCAGCAATCCTTATAATTTTTTTTAAGAAAGCTTAATTAACATCACAATTTTTGGTGCATTTTAAGAATAAGCCCAGTTAGCAATTTTTTGTTTCAGATGGGTCCTCCTTGTATATTTCTGGGATAGCATTGGCAGGCAAAGAGGGTGGGCTGGAGATTTCCTAATGGAAGGGGGACTGACTTCGAGCATTCTCTGTCCAGCCTAGCAATTTCACTTGTTCTTCTTGGCGGTGCTTTTGAGAAGGAGTCCTTGCCCATTCCATCCTCTGACTTCAATACTTAGTAAGCCTATTGCTTAAGTAACTTAATCAGAGTTGGGTCATTAATCAGGAAATTTCTTTTCCATAGTGCATTTGAAGCACACGAAAAGAGCTTTGAGAAGAAGATGATAGACATAGATGTTATACTGAATGGCAGCTGCTAAATATATGTGCACTGATAAATGTCTCTGAAGTTACTTCATGTGGTAAGACAAGTTAAATGTTTATTTCAAGGTTTAATTAAAAGTTACCTCACTAAAATTTTCAAAAGCATCAAAGTTACCAACTATTTTGAACTGGTCTCCCTCTGTGTGCAGTCTAGGACATATTTTCTCTCCCATCTTGTAGCATGCACATGATTAGATCGCAAACTCACAGTACATAACTAGTGACCACGGGTGAGAAAACTGTCCTTGACAGTGGCTGTCTACTCTGCAAAGTAATATTGTTTCCAAATGCCTCAATGAAAGCACATTAACAGCAGGAGTCAACAAAGGTAGTTTCATGATTTTTATTTTTAAAGAAGGACTTTAAAAGTGCCCCTAATACTTTTTTAGAATCTTTTTCAGAATCTTTTTCAACTGGATTTTTCTTGAACAATGCTGACAACATCCTGATCTTTGGGGTCAAATCATTCTCTCAGATGCATGCTGTGCAGTTCTGAAAATTTGGAACGAGTTTAAAAGTTTGAAGGACTGACTTTAACTGCTAAACTTAAACACAGAGATTCAGGTATTCCCTGGGTCCTCCAAAGCATATCTCCTTTTGAAGGTTTCCATAATTTTTTGGAGATATGTTATGGTCTCTACAAAATCGTGGGAAAAAAAAGATAAACAAGTCTTTTGCTTTAACAGGTAGCAAAATAATCTACCAAGCACAGATGATAACTGATACTAGAAGAAAGGCCTTATCATTTCAAACTGCTTAAGATCTTCATGCAGTTAAGACACTGGGAGTCTTAGAAGATCTGACATGAGTTTTTTTGGTTTTACACCCAGTATACACAAGCTTGAGAAAGTAACTTAAAAGTTCGGTGACCCTCCTGTAAAATGGAGAAAATAATACCACTTTCTCTCTTGCTCCTTCTTATGTACACCTAGAGCAAAGAGCTTTCAGGACAAGATCTCTCTCATGTGGGAATGGACAAGAGAGAGGACTCCAATATGACTTGGTACTTTGAAACAAAACAAAGGTCATCCAAATCTCTCTGTTCTTAATTCTTTTACACAAACTTAAGCAAACAGAGCGCAAAATACAGCCCAAAGGGAGTACTACACAAACCCAGGTGCTTACAGGAGGTTTTCTAGATGAGAAATCTATAAGACAGTTACCGGTTGCTTTTCCTGGGGTATCTAAAGTAAAGTTACACAAGAAGACTTATTTTACTGTTTTAGGGTAGGATCTGAGTATTCTGGAAAACACTTTGGACTTGATTTTCATTTGCTTAATTTTTATCTTATCACATCAACAAATCCTAGGCCTTGTCCTAAATAAATGGCATAATATATTTTGGTCAAAATTTTCATATTACAGTTGAGCTGCCATCACTTCAGTGACTGTGATGAGGATGAGAGTTACGAGAAATTCACAGAAAAGTTGCTGATATTTGTTGTGCCTCAAGATGAGATTTAGCTTTGGGTTGAAACTAGAGATACCAGAATATGTCTCCAGGAGTCAGCAAAGCAATCTGAGCTGGGTAAGAATGCAGTGGTCCTTGCTATGCAGGATCTCAAAAGTCATTGTGTGTTTTCTTCCTGTCTAGTAAAAGGTGGAGCAGAGCAAGGAGGGATTGCCGTGTTGAGTCTGATGCCATTTAGTATTGGTTAGCAGTTACTGAGAAAAAAGTTTCTTTAGGTTAAAGTATCTTCTACATCTCCCCCTGTAAAGTTCATATGCCTCCCATTGTATCAATAGTTTAAAGAAACTCTTGAGAGAGCACATGCCTTTTAAAAGTAATTAAAAAATAAAACTAATGACAGCAATTCAGAAAGTACTAATGCAGAGCACCAGAAAGTTAAGTCTTTCCATTGACTTTTGTAAGTTTTTGAGAGTTCAAAGTTGCATTTAGCTGGCAGGGTACCACCTTTGAAGGTGCCTGGAAGGAGTGAGTGAAGAGAGATTTGAAGAAATGATGGAACATTAAACTGAAGAGATTATTTCAGGAGCTTCATATCAGGAAATGAAGCATACACTGGTGTCATTTCTAAGCAAAAGCTACCAGTAAAATAGGGAACTTTTAAACAACTGGAGCATTCTTTTCAACTAGGCCTTATGTATGTAAGTACCTCAATACAAGTACGTGAACGTAAGCCAGTGGCTTGAGTCAGATGTCAACTGCTGGAATTTCTCATCTCTGAATTGGGCCTCCTCTTAAAAGAGTCCAAGTTTTAATTGACAAAACAGGGTATCCAGGATTAAAAATTCTGACATTCACCTCTCTCTTTGAAACAGGTATTCAGATTCCAATTCACTGGCATTTAAAGAAATTAGAAGCAAGACTCTCAGTCTTTCAGTTTGAGCATCCCAGGAAAACTTGCACACCCAAACCTACTCAAGGTACAATTCTTGTTGCAAGGCCTTGAGAGATGCAGCGGAGTAGAGGTCTATAGGATGGAAGCACCAGGACTCCAAGCCCTGTCCTAACCTGGTGTGTGATACTGGTTACAAGCTTGGAAGGAGGTAAAACAAGAGCAGTAGTGAAAGGTGCTGTTCACAGAAGGTGCCTTGTAGCAAGGTGCTGTCAAGGTGCAAGCCAAGAGTTCCATTTGCTGCCTATGCACCTCCGCCAAAGTGCTGCAGACCAGGTGCAACACTACAAACCTGCCCCAGTGCCAGCTCTAAAGGTAACCTAAAGGTGACCCTGCAGCTAAAGATACTCATTCACCCGACCTCACTTATGGATTCAGATGAAACTGTTTCCTTTCAGTGCTTTAGTGTTATTAATTGTTATTATTTCTTTAGCTTTTCATACAACAATAAAAGGGAGGCTTCAGTTTCTGGCTGCAGCAACCCCTCCCACAAATCAAAAGCCTGTGACTTTCATTTTGAAAAGGCTGAATAAATATGCCCTGAATACAGAGGGGCATGAATTCCAAACACCCTGAAGTCCTGGAAGAAGCAATTGTTCTTTCTTTCATTTGCTTCATCTCCAAAGGATCAATATAAGTATCTCAGGAGCCTGGGTGGTTTTTAGAGATAGGGCTTTGTTTCAGGTGAATGTGTTGAAAGATGCTACAGAGGCAATGAGACAGAAACTGTAACCAAGGGACTGGGATTTCAGCTTTCAGGAAGACCTGGTGATTTGACATATCTAATTCTGAGTTATCTTTAAATGACGTGATTTTGGTGCTTCAGATCCTCTGCACTTTCTGAAAGTCAGAATCTGTGAAGGGGTCTTGAGTCAGTTACCAGAAATCACTAACCTGCTGCCAGTCACATGGGTACAAGGAGATTCTCCCTGGAAGGAAACCCATGGACTGAGCTCTCTTGTAAACTCCCAGCCAAACTCTCGTCCACCACTCTGACCAAAAGCCTATTTTAACTGCCCTCATAAAAAGGGAAAACAACTCTTCTTGTTCTCCTAAGCCCCTTCAGCTATGGAAGGAGTCCCCATATACTCGTGGCTGCATGTTTCAGCTCTCTTCAGAAAAGAATCAGAGCCTTGGCTGGGCTTCCAGTTTCCCAGCCAGAGCAGAGCACCTCACCAAAGGGGACAGGGCAGTGCTCTTGCTGTCACAGCAGACAGCTATCTGGGAAGTTCAGCCTGGTGCTGCAGCCAAGTTTGAGTTCCCACAGAATCATATTTAAGGGCATGGAGTTTCCCACCCAGCTGTGCAACCTGGGTGGTTTTTCTCTCTCTCATCTTTGTCAGAGACAAAGGTACCTGACGCACTTCAGGGTCTCAGACCTGCAGAAGCACTGCTTGGCCCATCACTCCCACTGTGGCTTGCTAATGCATGTACTTCCTATAAGGCAGACAGCAGTTCCTGGCAAGAATTTTGCCTTTTATTTTATTTTGGTTAAATTAAATAGGTGTAAGATAAGAAACTGGGGGTGGGGAGGTTGCACACCAGCATGAGGTTCAGAGATTTTGACCATGTAGTAAGAATTAATGGCCAGTTCTCATTGATGTCGGGAATTTGCAAGAAGCTAAATGTTCTCTTCCTTGCTACAATCCTGGATAGAAGGGAGGATTTTATTAACCTCTGTGGTGTCTCTAATTGCCTTTGGACTCTGTGTCAATTAGATTGAGTATTCCCCCCCAGATTTGTTCGGGTAATTAAGTCTGCTCATTTGGTGGACATCTTGTTTTGCTTTGCATTGGAGGTTTTCCAGTCTTGGTAGGTAACTTAATGAGGAGAATTCTTTGGTAGTCAAAATACTGACCAACTGTTACATCTGTGTTAAGATTTTTTTTTTTTGCCATGGGCCAGGCTTAGAGCAGTAGAACAAAAGCAAGTTCCTCTTCTCTAGCTTGTAGTCTTTTACTGTTAGAAACAAGAATATGACTGAGCCTTCATGCCCCTTTTGAAGAACAAATCCCCCAGAGTCTGGGAAGGAACAGGATAATATCTTGTCCCTGAGCTACCACAGTGCTTGTCCTGCTGGGAGTTTACAAGAGAGCCCAAGGAAGGCAGGGCTTAGTTGGAGGGAATGACTCCATCAGGAGGGCCTGTAGAAGGAAGGAGAGACCGTGGGATAAGGGGACCACTTACCAGAAGGAGCTTATTTATTTACGTAATTCCCTTTTTAGCCCAGTTATGTGAAATCTTTTTAATTTTCCACAGTATTCTCTTCCCCTCCTTTCCCTGCCTAACCTGAAAGGGCTTTTCTCAGCATCCTGGATTGGCTCCCCTGACCTGTCACACTTCTCAGACTCATTTTTATCTCATCATTTCCATTCTGTTTTACATGTTTTGGTATGGTGCATTATTCCCATACTGGAAGCTTTTTAAGCTAACAGGCCTAGCAGACTTGCAGAGACTATTAGACACATATTATTTTTTTTTGTCTGTGCCCCTTTGCATGTATAATACAAGTCCATTCCATTTCAAGGAAAGACAGTTTAAAATTGACCTACATTTCTGTTGGGGTATGTCTCATGTGACACAGTGCTCAACTTTATGGAAAGATAGAGCTTTGCAGGATGTCGCAAATTGGTTTGAGAAGGAAAAGTGTAGAGGATGCGCGGTCAAAAATATTACAGGCAGTTGCTCACCACTGAAAGTAGAATGTCTCGTTCCTTAGCTGAGGTGAGATTGCAATTAGGGGTAGGGAACACTTTGAGAGATCTATTGTTCCTTTAGTTTTTTTCTTTTTTTTACAAGATAATTACAACTATTATAGACTGTTCCATTTTGATTCATAGAAAAGACAAATAAATTACATCAGTAAGAACCTTATATTCATAATATTAAGATATGTTTCTGCTTAGGAAATTAACTGACTATTTTACAGTAATATCATAAATTATAAGATTTGATGGTTTGAAGAGGGGGTCTAACTACCAGGAATCTTAGCATAGATAATGACTGGATATTTCTAGGTCTACAGTCACTGTTGTGTCTTGGCAATATATTCTCAGCACACTCGTTTATTCTTTCCATTAACAGGCAGGAATTCAGGCACATATCTACAAATTTATGTAGTTTTCTCTTAGCGTAATTAATGAAGAAACCACTCTGTCTTTTTGGGCCAAAGAGATTCATTGTTCTGCTTGAGGTGAAAGTGGAAAACTGTAGCAGATTTTCTGATTCTTGATTTCCTTACTTGTCTCCTTTAGATGTGTATTGTCTGTCTGTCTGTCTTAGTCTGCTGAGTAATGGGTGTAACAGTGCTCTTCATAAAAGGGTTGCAAGGCTTAGTCAGTGTTTGCAAAGTATTTAAGAACCTCAGATAGAAAGAAAATGTGATTTCTGAAAGTTGAGAACCATTGCTACTGACAAGTGATTGAGGCATTGTGTTGTCTTTGTATCTCTGTAATAATTCAATGAAAGATCCAGAAGTTAAAGTTTGTGGATGTTTTTTCTTGACTTGCAAAGGACAGGGGAGAACCCCAGCATAGCGGCATACATATGTACTTATTCCTTTCCTTTGTATTTGGCTTAGGAATGTGTACAAGACACAACCCTGTGCAAATTTCATAGGCATTTATGTGGTTTAAGGACTTTAGTTCATTGTTGCCCAGGTTATTTTTGCTTCAGATTTCTTTATTCTATTTCCTTTAACAAGCCCTTCATAAAAGAAGGAGATGTGGCATTTTGTTCTGGTTCTGATTTGATGACAAAACCCACTACTAACAGAATAGCAGCCAGTGCGACTAAACTCCCTTTTAAGTACTGTATTAAAGCGTCTCTCCTTCCTGGGCACCTTTACACTCACTTTTCCAGCAAGATTTCATTTTCCATACAGTTATATTTAAATAGCAACAAAGGCCTGACCTCCTTGATGTTCGAGTTCAAAATTTGCCTTGAACCTAATAGGACTAGAACTACCTCTTTCATCTTTGGGAGATTCCAGGTAGTTTAAACAGCCCAAGGAGCCTTCATTCCTTGCTGGAGACTCTTGAGGGATTTTGTAATGGAAATAACTAGTAAGCAGCACAGCAGTGGATTCCCATGAGCCCGTATGCACAGGCTAGCAAAGCTTAAGCTATTGATGCTGGCAAATGGAAGAGCTTAAGGGAAAGGATTTTTTGCTCAGTAGCATGAAGTAATACCTGCAGAATATTCAGCTCAGCAGTTCAGCATCCTTTACTGCAGATGAGACTAGAGACAGAGACAAAGAGGCTGGATTCCGCACCACTGTGCCTCTAACTCATTTATACTGTTAATCGGCCACTTTGACTCTGCCAGCACTTAAGAGTTGTTGTTAGACCCCCTGGATCCATCTTTTACTGCGGCTGCTGTTTACAGCAGTGCTGTTTGGTCTTACATCCTGCATTGAGTCATCATTTCTGGAGGCTTTGCTTTTAGAGCAATTGCAAGAGCTGTTTTCTAGAGGAAAAAGACTTATCGGTCAAGTCATAGAGAGCTCTGTTAGAGTAGTTGCTGCTTCCTAATATGAGAATAATGGGTAAATGGAAAAAAGCAGGAAACAGAAGATGTTAAAGCACAGGATGGATATTTAAATATAGGGGTGGAGACTGTAGAAGAGGTAAATTCTAATTAGGTTTATAGAAATATAGGTCAGTACTCATTTAGATTTTTAAAGTGCTTGATGAAACAAGAAATTAAGTGTGCCAGAGTTCAGTACAAAAATCCATCTTTTTAAAGGTTATGAAAAATGTTAATGTTCTGGTCCAGTTACTAAATTCCTGCTCCTTCATGTACACCGAGAGATACGTGCTTCACTTTCTGCTCTCTGCCTGGCTTTAGAGGTGACTAGAGGCATCTACACAGCGAAGAAAATTTTTAATATTAGTTAGTTCATCAGCTGACAGGAAAATATATAAAGAAATGTGGCTGAAAAAAGGAAACCAAAGAAATTCAGAATAAAAACATGCTGCATATTATAAGAAAGATAATTAACCTGGGACACCTGAAGACATAGTGGATTCTCTGCCAAGGCAACTCCTTAAGTCTTGGTATCTTTTTTGAATGTTTATAGCATGAAAGACAGTAGTTACAGTGTGAGATTATTGGCTTCTATGATAAAGGCAATCACTCTGCTCCACTTCTAGCTAAGAGAATTTACTTTTTTGTTTCCAGTTATAGTTCATCTCCACCAGTCCCAGGGCTCTGTTCTCTATGGAAGCCTCTGACTCCATATGCTCTGGTCCATGTTTAGAACAAATATGTGATAGAAACAGTGTGCAAAGGGGCTCTAAATTATTGAATCAGAAAGAAGGAGATGAATGTGGCTACTTGATGACTTTCAAGCAGTGAGACCAGGGAGAGGAATCAAATCCTGATCACAAGAGATAGTGTATCTAACTGCATAGAGAGCACGTTGACTGTGGAGAAACGCATACTGCACAGTGTATAAAGCTCAGGTCCAAGCTGACCTGCCAATTCTAATAAATAGACCTTTGAAAAAGATCTTTTGATGCAATACATTCATTTTGTGGCATAGGTTGGCATTGCCTTATCTCATGCTCCATAAAATAAATTGCAGCGGGTCAAGTAACACTAATAGGAAGTGGCAATTTAAGAGTAAACCCTTGTTTTAAGGACTACATTTGCGTAGTCTTTGTTTGTTGTCAAGTCTTGACTGCGGTTGTCGGTGTCCCCACTTCACTGGTGTTTTGTATAGGGAGATTCTGCCAGAAGTCTGGCAGCTTAAAGGTCATGAATTTGATGCACAAGGAAACTTTCAGTCTCTTTCGCCTCCATTAAGAAGCAGGTTCCACAGCGCTGAAACAGTTAATCATCTGGATGTTTTTTGCCAAGCCTCACAGTATGGCTGGAAACTTTTTAGTTTGTTCTGTTCTTCCTTGTCCTTATCCTCGGTCCTTTCCATCACTCTTCTTGCATCCCAGAAAAGAAATCAATCAAAATGTAGATTAAAATTCCAAGTAAAAGTCAGTATTTCTTAAAGAAAGATAATAGCTACTAGACAAGAGTACAGCACTCACATTCTGACAAAGCAGCATGCTGTACCCCGCATGTTCACTTTTCTCTCCTCTGTGCTGTTTATAGTGGGTTATTTCCTTTTTATTTTCAATGCGTTCCAGTTGGAAATTCCTCACTGAGCATTTGTTATGATGAGAATCATATAAATCTGGAAAAGAAAAAAAGATGATGTGCCAGAATGGGTAACTTAATCCCACCCAATGAAAAAATAAGGTGCTTGTCTCTGTATCTGTGAGTTTTATGAATGTGTATATCATTTGCCAGTGCTGACATAATTTTTCTTCTTTTTCTTCTTTTTTTTTTTTTTAAGTAGGGATTTTGGGGAGATCTAAGGCTGGTGCAACCCTAGCTTTTCTATAAACATTGACCCCATGAAGAAACATATAAATGTGTTCAAGTGTATTTTAGTTGTTTATGGGAATTGAAAACGTTGCTTAATTAGAGCTGCAGTTCTCTAACTGCAATGTTGGTTCAAAGGCCAGTCCATGGTAGTATGGTCTTAGACAGCGACTGGCTGAACACTCCTCAGAGTTGCCTGGGACAATGCTTTCTGGGAAAGGGATGAAAAGCCAGTTTTCTCCTGAGGTTGTTTCAGCGGGTCACTTTTGGGCAACCATCCATCAGGGTCTGTGTCACGATGGCTGATGCGCTCCTTCCATACAGGCTTCTGACACCTGTCAAAAAGTAATGGTTTTCTGTTTCTGCTGACATAGGCCAGATTCAAACCAATGACCAAGAGGTGGAAGGTTCTGTATCCCATTAGCAGTCTTCCTCTGTACATTTCTTCTATTGTTAATTTTTAGTATTCTTGAAAACTCACGCTGCAGAACTTCACTGGCACCAGCTGATCATAAAATGAGACATAAGAAGTTTAAGTGCATCTATTTTGAGGGCTAGGCAGATTCTTTCTGTCTGGTATTCTGTTTCCATTCTCAGATAAGTTGCATAATTTTTTAGCCTGATTACAGAAATCAGTGATATATCATGGCTTTCAAGTTTTATTTTTTTCTCAAAGTTTTTTAGACATCGTAAAGGACACAACCCAAGAAGGTAGAATGTAATTACAGATTTTGCGTCTCCTATATGACCTGTCAGAAGGCTGTTATCTCTTTTAAAGCCATTCCAGCATATACTTAACGTCAGTTAGATAGAAGAAACACTTTCATAGGTTCTCTTTGATTGACACATTTAAAATGACATCAGCTCCTAGTTTTAAACCCCATTGTTATTAAGTCTCTGTTGCTATTTATGTTAGAAATATGTGCATGTATGTCAAAACAATACATCAACTTTGCTGATTGGCTGCGCCTAGATTCTGTTGCCAAGGTAACTGAACACTGGTTTTTAATCTTTTCTAAATTGTTTTATTTGTTTGTTTCATGTTCCAAGTTTCATGTTTAATTTTCCGAAAGCAGAAGTGGATAATTATTTTTAAAATGTTTTTTAGACCATTTGTGCATTCTACATATTTTGTGAAATATGCACGGAAATACACTTTATGTCAAGAGTAAAAAGAGTAAATAATTAAAAGGATTGTTTGTGATAAATATCTGCTGCTGTGTTACCGGGTACACAGCCAGCTTTTCAGTGTGGTATGTTTGGTATTCGTTGGTTGCTTCTGAAGCAGTACATGGTGGATTCATCTCCTTCATTATTTGGTTATCTTCTTAGATGGTAAGGTCTTCATGTAGGACTGTATCTTTTTTTTGTAATGTCAACTGCATTGTTGGCACTATCAAAATATGAGTAATTACCTTGTGGTACTTTCATATCCAAACATGGAAGAATTCTTCCATCCAGAAGAATTTTCATTTTTAGCATAAGAGATTCTAAATCTCTGATATAGACTGTCCTAAATTTTTACCAGAAGAACTTCCTGCTTGTGTCCGGAGGTGAATTTTGATTCTTCAGCATGTAACTCAAATAGGAATCATTGAAGTTTGTGATTTTCTCTCCTGTTTGGTTGTGAAGCAATCCTCAATCAGCTCCTCATACCTAGCGGGATTCTTCAATAAAGCTTCATCTTTTCAAATGCATCCAGCTGATGTCATCCCAAAGGGTGATAAGCATAGTAAACTCCTGAGTTTCAGCTGGGGTTATGTAAGTTAGACACGGTCTTGATTTATGACATCAGCAAGGATCACCTCAGTGTTTCTTAGTCAGTGTATTTCACTTGTATATATGCACATACACATCTTTTGGATAAGATCATGTCTGTACTTATATATATACAGAATGGAATTTAGGGACAAAATATATCCAGGATATCAAAAAATAAATGATGGTTTTCTGCCATACTCCAAAATAACACCTGGAAACATTGACAATTAGGTCAGGCTTAAGTGGCCTGGGCAAGAGCTGATTTCTCTACATACTTTTTCCGAAGTAATTATCATGCTATGAAAATGTCGAGTGAAACATAGACCAATGTATAACTTTGGATCAAGCTATTCAGAAATTTTTTTTCCCCTAAAAACCCATGTTGAATCCTTCCCCTAGAAATGTGCCTAATGTGTTATTAAATCAAAAGTAACATGTAGAAGATTAGTATCCCGAGATTTGTGGATGGTTTTTCAAGAACTTGCAGTATCCATCACAGAATAGGAGTGGCTATGCATCCAGGCGTAATTCCAGCAAAATGGTAGGTTAGGTCTGTCAGTTGATTACATCAGAGAGGTTAGGAGGGCAGTATGTCTTCTGGTTAAGGAAGCATCATCATGCTTATTAAAACATATTCCAATAATCTTCAGGTTCTTTTTAGTAGATGGCAAGAAAAGATCAGAGAGATGTTAACACCCGTAGGCTATTTTTAATTGATGGCAAAAGAAGATCAGAGGGATCTTACACCTGTGCAAGGTTTCATTGTCCTTTGCCATATCATACTGAAATGTTCTCTATCTGTGACCTCAATAACTTGATAAATACTGCACGCAGAGTCTAAAAGAGCACACATTACAAGAAATTTTATTACTAAAGTAAAGAAAACATATTGCTGATATGACTACAATGGAGAGATTTATGTTGGGAAAGATCAACAAGTGCAAATACAGACTTGCCAGGTTCTACCTGAAGAATGAGAACAAACATCATACTTCAGCAAAAAGGAAGAAATGCACTTAGAACTCTCTTGGCCAGTTCTTCAGGAATCAGTTTTCACAATGATCATGGTTTGTGTTCCCAACCCAGTCTTTGATGTTATCTAACCATTGTATCAACTGTTATATTATTTTCAAATGCTTTCCAAGGGCTTGTATAAATGTAAATTGCTAAGCATTTTCTGAGTTCGTTACACCTAAAATGCGTTAAAAAATAGTCTTAACTTTAATGAATAAACTATACTCTATTAACGTGCGAATATTAACTCTATTACTCTATTAACGTGCGAAGAATTAGATTTAAAATGTAGCATGCGAAATATTGGAATTCTATAATAATAGATTTTTTTAAGTAGTATTATCTACCTGAAATCTATGAGAATATTGGAAATTATGGCTGCTGGAGAAGCATTATTTCATTTTAAGAAAGCGATGTGTTCAATGAGCAGCTGTAAAAAGAAGGAAATATCATGTAGGTGCACTAAAAGTGTAGTGAAACTTCATAACAAAATCTGTATCAAATGACAATGATGTTCACAGGAATATTCTGAGCTGAATATTGGCTTGAATGGAAGAAACACAACACATTCTCAGGGGAAATTTTGGCAAAGCAGGAACTCATGGGCCGTGTCGTGTTAAGGAAAGAGCAAAAGAGGTGACAGTGAAAAGAACATGCCAAGAGCTTCTACAGTAACCTGAAGGTTATTTCACAGCCTGAAAGGAAGTTTTAGACACTTTGGCAACTCATGCTATTTGATGCCAAGGGGCAGGTGTTATATCCACCTAAGACTATGAAGTATTTGTGTGTTACTAATCCTGGCTGTAAAACAAAAAGTGGCTCGGGTTGAATATACTCTATTCCCAGCATGGAAAATGATACAGACCTAGCCCTTTCATGTTATAATATTAATCTGAACTGGCACAACATGAGTCCACTTTTACCACAAAGATTGGACAGAGAATGGGAAAGGAACACATGTCGACTATTCTCACAACAAATCTAAATAATCTAATCTGGTGTGTGGTCCTTCTCAGAAGCTTGTCCAAGTCTGGTTACAAAAACACAGTTTTGTTTTGGGTTGGTTGGGTTTTTTTTTTTTTGGTAAGAAGAAGAGACTCGGTTATGCTCTCTATCTAAGAAAAGGCTCAAGTTTGCAACAGTTTCAGTTGCTATTAAGAACTTTAGTCAGAAGAGCTCTTAACATTTTTGGATGATAGAAACTCTTTAATTGAAAAAAGTCACAGCTATGTTCTGTACTTGAGTGGTATAATTTTTTCCTCATCCTTTAAATGTACCAAGTACCAATCTTTAGCATACTGTGGGTTGGAAGAACCACTTCTGAACACTCTTTTTGAGTACATGTTCTGTACTTTAAAAAGCAGCCAATTCCACCCCCTTGCTGTCTGGGTTTTTACAGTGAATACAATATTCATGAGAGAGACCAGATCAACAGCCTCAGAGAACAACACCCTCTCTGCACAGAGCAGCTGCCCAATGGTTCACCCATCCACCCTCCCCAGGCTTGTGCTTCAAACCTGTTCTGAGGACACCATTTAGGGAGTGCAGGAGCAACAGAATCACCGGGTCCCTCTGATTCCCCAGGTCTCTTCTGACACTATAGGTTTGTGACAACTGTGAGGTTGACTTTAAAGATACCCTCACCCTGTTGGGAACTGCATGTCACAGAGGCCAGTCAATGTCTGCCATATGGTGCTGCCTCTTCAGCATAGTTGCATTATGTTCAAACTGGCATCTAGAACTGCTTTTAGCTGCTTTAAACTTGCTGAGTCACCCTTGTGACTTGTTGACTTCATGCCTTGCTGAGGAGGTGCTTTGTGACTTTTTGACTCACCACATCCGGACCTGCTGTGTCACCTCTGTGCGCCTCATGGCTTGCAGTGTGGTGACACCATGATTCACTGAATTGATGTTTCATGGCTTGCTAAGTTGCAGCTTGTTCAGGTGCCACTTGCAGAGTTGTGACTTTGGGACACATCCACCATTCTAGCCCTTGCAGCTTGTCTGGCTGCTTGCAGTAGGCTGTGCGATAGGCTGTGGGAGAGTGCTGTCCCCCCTCAGCACGATTTTAAGACTTTGTCAAGAAGCTTGGGAAATATTTTCAGGTTGATGCCGAGGTACAGAGAGCAAAAAGAACAAATCCAAGAAGCTGTCTGTACCAAATGCAATAGACAGTCATTTTTTAACGTGGTATATCTGTAGATCACTTGCCCTGCATCTGGATTGTTGCTGTCTTGCTGGGTTTTGTTTCTGAGATTTTTCCACCAGGCTGCTAAAATCCAATATTGCACTGAAAACTGACTTTGTGAAGTCTCATCTGCCTATAGTTCCGTAACCATGGTGGGCTGAAGCAGGGCTGGATTGTTCCCACAGCTGGGACTCATCTTGCCATGTTTTCTTATGCCACAGAGCAGCTACTTCTCACCTCTCACATGCTGTTGCTGAAGAAATCAGGCTGTTACCCACCTTCAGAAAACATGCTCATCTTCTGCATGAGATCTAATGCCCTCAACAGGCAGCAGTAAGCTGTGGGAACTACGGGAAACCTGGTGAAAAAACATCCTGTGTCCTGTTCACAGAGGGATAAATGCCTTTGATTTTTTGTATAGATGAACCCAGTGTCACTATGGAGCATAATGTCTCACCTTTTATACAGTACAGGTATCACAGTCCTCCACCCACTCCCCAAGACAATGACCCTCAAATAATTAGCCGCTCTGAGCAGCCCAGCCTGGTCATGCTAAACCAACACTCATCCTCTGTATTCTAGCAACACAAAGGTTAAAGGATTCCCTGGAGTTAGCACGCTGAAAAGCAGCGTAAAGCTGCAAAGCACCCGGATGGCTTTTGTGGTTTATAATATGTCAATTTGTACAGTAAATAGAGTCTGTGTTTAATGTTCCCCTGCAGCGATGACTATTAATAATAAAAGGTCTTGAAAGGAACTGAACTTTCATGGTAAAGTATTTCTGACAGCTAGCTCCTCAGCACAACAACTGTTGTCCCCAGAGACTCATTCAACATTCATTTGAATCATGGAGAAAGAGGACCAGCTTGGAAGATGTTTTTCTGGAGTGCAGAGGGGCACTTTGATCCTAGCTCAGATAACAGCTGCTCTACCTGAGCGGATTTTCGGGTAGATGTATCCTACAGCCCAGGTAAGCCCCAGGGGAGGTGTCTGATTGACCTCAAAGCTCAGGCAAGGCACCTGATACCTGAGGGAGGGTCTTTGAATGGGCCAGAGGACCTGGCATCGTATTTTATCATTCTGTCAGTCTCGCGTTTCTGGTGAGAGACAGCATACACAGGAAGGGAACTCCTGAAGGCATTCAAGTCGCACCTTGAATTTTTTTTTCCCATTGTAAAATAAAAAGGAGGCAGAAAGCCAAAATACTTTGATTAGATTTTGTCTGTACTATTGTGATTTCTCACTGCCCTTGGAGAGTACAAAGCACTTCATTTGAAATCCATGACCCTGATTTCCCAAAGCTGGAGCAAAAAGCAAATATCTGATACTTGATAAACTTCTCAGGAAAATGAAACAGTTCATATAGCGTCTGTAAGAGCTACAGTGATGGGCATTATGGATATCCCTACAGTAACCAGACAGTTCTTTGATACTTATGCAGACAAAAATCCAACTGAAATTAATTTTAGCTTTGTCTGGGTATGATCTGATAAAGATTACTGTATTTTCTTTTTATTCTATCAATGGTATCTGTGCTGGTTCATGTAAATGAATATGCAAAATATTTGGGATTTCTTGACTGTAAAAGTGACGAGACACTGATTTTTCAAAACTGATTTAACTTTAATAGTTCTTCCTTTTTTCCCATGCCTGTCTTTGTGACATTGAGGTAAATCCAGAGTAACCTAGATAGAGATTGCACTAATTAACTTTCATTTTTCACGGTAAGGTCATTTGGAAAGAGCCTCCTTAAAAACAGTCTCTTCATTTACGAAGATGCTGTTCATTCTTCTTCTCACCAAGGAAAATTTATCATACTCACTGTACCTGAAGTGGGGAATACCTCAAGATATCCCTTGATCTGGAATTTCACGTTGTGACCTTGATAACATGACTTTTTAAAGTAACACTTCTTCCAGTGAAAAACACACGTGCTGAAGCTGGGAGCTTGTAAGGCAGGAGATGATCTCCTTGGTTGCCTTCTAAACAGCTTCAGAAGATTTTCAAAAGAAATTGGAAAATTGCTGATCAGAGGCTTTCTGAGCTTAATTAAAAGGGTGAAAACAGTGATGTCATTGCAGGAAAACAAATGGAACAAGTGCTTACCAAAAAAAAGCTGAAACTTTGGCTCAGACACAGTCAGCACAGACATGGAGTAGTCAACGTTGCACCCAAAATTACCACTGGGATTTCAGTCCAAGAGCAGGCTGCTTGCTTTGCGGCATCCAAGGCAGAGACCTTGTACAGCCCCTTTCTGCAGGGGTGCAGCAGCTCTCCACGCTGTTATGAGCAGGGGCAGGGAGGAGTTATTTTAACTGCAGAGTTCATGAGATAAAGATAGTGAGTGGAGTATGGTGCATAGACAGAGACGGGAGCTCTGCACAGTGGGGGGCTTTTGGTGTTTCTGGACAAAAACCTGCTTGTGAAGAGAACAGACGTGCACCAAGTCCAGCCCTGCAGCCAGTTTTCAGTGGTTTTAATGGGAGATTTTCTTGTATAAAGCCTAGGGACAAGCCAGCTGCAGTGCACAGACACAAAGGCTTCCTGTGGCTTCCCTGGAGACTGAGGTGTGGCAGAGAGGCAGCAGGGTGAACCAGCCCTGCTTTGGGCAGTTTTAACTGCTGAAAGAGGAGATGTTTGGGGATGAAGGGTTTCTGTGGTGCTTTTGTACGTAGTTTACACAGCCAACCTTCCAAGCTGCCAACAGAGTACAGAGCCTAGAAACATTCCCAGTTGCGCCAAAGTTAAGGGGTTTGTCCTGTTGAGTCATTACATTATCTGAGTATAAACCAAAGAGTTTTCAGCTCTGAATAATTTAGGTGAAAGAGTTAGCCCTAGGCCAGGTGCTCTACTTAGGGAGATGGTGAAATAAATTATTCAGAAGAGGAGACAGGTAAAACAGATGGGAAAGGCCGCCAAAACAAGACACCCAGAGGGCAGCTGTTTTGCAGGTCCCCTGCGAAGCGCCTCAGTTACTAGGAGGGCTGTGGTAATGAGTCAAGCAGTGGTGTTGAAAATGAACTTTGCCTTGTTAATTCGTGTGATGGTCACAGGGAATACAGGTACTGATGCCTAGAAGCAATCACCACTGTTTAATTCTGTGCAAGCCATGCTTTAATGTTAGAGAGTGCATTCTCAAAGGATTTAGGGCAGGGGTTCCTAAATTATTTGATTTTGAAAATGAACCTCAGTGGGGAAGGGGAAAAATACACTCAAAATATTGACTTGAACAATGACATTTTTCAAACAACTTATGCTACCACATCATCCAATTGCCTTTTGTCTTTCCACACATTTCCACATTTTAAATTTTTATTTAACTTGTTCAATTTGGAGTACATTTTTAAAGAAAATTTGGACTTCTCACTATTTCTGTTTATGGTCATACACGTCAATTTTTATAGAACCCATCATTCCAACTATGATAAATAAAGCCATTTGATATTAAAAGTACTCAGATAGTCCAGGAACTTATGCCAAAGCAATGAAAAGTTCCAAATTATCTTGCCATTTTTACTGACAAGTGAATATTTTACTGGCTTTTACTGTCAGTCAATGTTTGATTCTTTTGCTAACGACAGTCACTAACTTTACCAATGTTTGTAAGAGAAGTGTCATGAATGTATACGAATGCTGGCACAGTTTTTTTAAAGGAGACTAAATAAACAAATTACTGCAGTTCTGGTATTCATTCCCATAATAGAGCACCTTCTTCACACAATCACTCTAGTTGTGAGGGAATAAATGGCCTGTGCCAATGGCAAATTAGATGTGTAATTGTCCATGTTTGCCTATACAGCTACAGGTTCTGGTGACAGGAGTTTAATACTTTTCTTTGCCCTGGAGACATTGTTTCATTAGGGACAAGCTTTTAGCAAGAACAGAATCTCTCTCTTGCTTCCCTGCTCCAGGAGCAAGTGGTGAAGGATACAACAGAGGAAGTAAAGCAGTGATGAAGAGGAGAGAAGAAAGGAGAGGCCTGAGCAAGAGAAAGAGGGAAACAGGTGAAAGATGTGGCTCAAGGAAAGCACTGTGAGGAAAGAATGCTGGTGTGTCAAACACTAGGGAATCCTTTTTCTAGTTTTGCCAGCCTAGATGCTGGCACCCTGTTAAAAAATGGCACCAAAGTTGCACGTCCCCGCTGTGTTCCTGAGGAGTCTGAGTCACTGTAGGACCTTGAAAATTTCATTTCATCTCTATTTTCTGTACCCCTCCTTTGTTGGGTTACCCAGTGTCACTGAGCCCTCTCAGGCAGAAGCTCTACCTTTGTGGTTTTTGTCCGTGACACTTAGCATAATAAATCCTCAGTGTCACTGGGGGCTGGGTGTCAGTGTAGCACAGATATTACTGTTACAGATGTAATTCCTGCAGAAAGCACGCTTGAAAGTAGATCTAGTATAGCAACACCTTCCCTACGATGCTTAGGTTGTGTTTTCACACAGGAAGGTTTTACTGGAGAAAACATTCATGTTGTTGTTATCATAATAATGATTTTTCAGTTAAGGATTTATCTACATGTGCTAGAGACCTTTTAAATTTAAAGACTTTTTTAAGGCATAGATTGTCTTTTTGACGAAGTCATGCATTTATGATGTTGTGTTACATTGAGTGAAAATGAATTAGCAGCAAGACACAGGATTGAGGCTTCACTAAAATTCCAGCCAAAACTATTACAAAAGCAAAACCCATTATTTGATCTCAAATATCTGTAAATTTAGCACAGAAGGGCTCAAACTTATCCATATAAACAGGTAACCCTTTTCCTTGTCAATTTTCTCTAGTGTAAAATTTCTTCTCAAATAACAGTTTATGTAACTATTTCCCAAAGTATGTGCAAAATGACCTTCTCTGGCATCCTAAGGAAGTTTTGTTTCTTTTTTTAAGCAGTTTTAAGAAATAGAGTGTTAGATATCCATTAGTTCTTCCCTGAGCTGACATTCTGCTTGTACTTATCTAAGATATTATGTATGACCAAGAATCTCACTTGTTTTCTAGTCAGACAAGTGTGTATGTGAGTTGAGGATGACACTCAGTCAATAAATCTTTTCACTTCCTTTGTACCTCCTTTGATCTCTGAAGAGGATTTTGCTATTCTCTTCAAAGAAAACAATATCTGCTGATGTCCATCTTTCCTGATTCCCTCTTGATATCTTTCCTCCTTTGTGACCATCATTGATCATCATTGTGGCTTCTTGACATCTTTCATTTGGCAACTAACTCAGATATACTTGAATATTTACTTCCCTGTCTCTGATTTCTTGCTCCTCTTCTCATCTTATCACTGTTTTAACCACCCTTCTTTTCTGGCTCTTTCTCCTAAAAATGCAGATATTTTTGGTCTCAGCTATCCTCAGAGACCTGCCCCTTAGTTTTACCAATCTCCAGCACTGCAACGTCTCTTTCTTCTCATCACAGTCTTCAACTACATCCCCTGCCATCATTAGCAGAGTTCCTCTCTTGTCATCTCGGTCCACCTTTGTTCTGTTCTTTGCTGATCTATCTCATTATCTTCATGAACAGAACTCTGTCTCTCACATCATGAGTTTTGTTTGCTTTTTACCATTGTTGTTCATATGGATCTCTTAATTTGATACGCTTTTCCTGAGTGATATCTTTTACAAACTTAATGATTAATCTGCATGTTGGTCTATTCCTTATGCTCCTCTTTCTTCTGAATAAATACTTGTTACATAGCAAGGATATTGTGTAAATGTTACTTAGAAACTCCCTCCAAATCATGTATTCACCTTGCAATTCTATTTAGTCTAGTAGGTGTTTATTTCAAATTCCCATCCTAAAGGGAAAAAACCCATATATATCTATCTGCATTAGCAATAGGAGTTAAATTACAGAGCAGCTCAAGAAGGGATTGTAGTTTCACCTCATTAAAAGGTTTTTCTCTTTTCTTATCGGTATTTATAATCAGTAAATGACAAAGATCACAAGTGTCATCTCCCCAGTCCTGGGGCAGTATGAGGCAAAACAAGAAAGCTATTCTCTTAGCAGTTGCTTGCTATGTCAGTGCACATAAAGGAGTTTTCATTTAGTTTGTTGAAAAACAGCATGATCTTCATAGAAAAAAATAATGCAGCTAACAATTCTGAATTGACACAGACCAGGGGAGGAAGAGGATGTTCCAGTACCCAATCACCTAGTTATCGATGAGATTGAAAAACTGCATTTGATTTCTGCTTTTTTGAATGTCTGTTTCAAGATATCAAGATTTTTTTCAAACAAATAGTAAAAAATATTTAAGAAGCGTTGTTAAGACAAACTAAACTAATTTGTCTGGAGTATGTGAACAACTCAATGTTTTTTCAGCAGATGTGGCTTTAATAATGTCCATCAATGCATGATACTTCTTATTTAAGGGTTGTAGTTAACATTGACTGGGTCATTTAGACAGAGAAGAGGTGTCATTTAACCATTTATTTTGAAAGTTTTACATGTCTATCAGTAAATCAACTTTTTGGATTCTGCCTACTCATTTAGTAGTGTTGAGGAAAATTCTTTGCTGTTGAGATCAACAGAGCCAGGATTTCACTCACCAGCTCCCACAGAATCATCTGTTGTATCGATGTTGAATATCTGGATTGAGCTAGTGGAAGCTTTTCGTAGGTGATTTGATATCACCATGGTACTGTACATACACCTGAGAAAATAATTTGGTTCTCATTTGGTTCACTTTATTGTAAATAGTACCTCGATTAAACAAACAAACAAAAGTAAAACCTTAAATTATTCTGCAGGTTCTATTAAAATTAATAAAAAGATCTGTTATAATTAATAAAACTCTGAAAATAGTAATATTCCTGATGCGATTGAAAAGGATGGTGTCAATTGCTTTCCACTCAGTGTTTCATCAAAAACGAGAAAAAAGCTACATTGAGACAAATTGTAAATAATAATGAAACTGATGAAGACGCGCTTTAAAATGTGAGAAATCTGACCAGTATTTTGTGATTTTCTCTGGAAAAGCGGATAAGGAATGCCATTCAAGAATGACCTCACTGCATCCAACTTTCATGGATATAAATTGACATTTTTAAATTGCTTCATAAAGGTAAATTCCAATCTTTAGCCAAACTATCTTTGGCATCTGATACAATTTTTGTAGTAATATTTGTGGTGGAAAAGTGGCTTATACCTCACCTAGGGGCTAGATCTAGTAATCTAAAATAATTTCAAGAACTTGAAATGTCTGGCCTTCAGTTGTGAAAGAGAAACTCTTTATTGTATGATGTACGGCTTGATATCTTTTTTCAAATATCTGGAAATTAGAAGGGGCTGGCTTTTTATAAATCATTAAAGTAGAATTTTTTTTTCCTCTGCTCCTGTTAAAGTGAATGAGATTCACAGAGCTGAGATCAGGTTTCGGCTGACAAGACTGGGGTATTTCAATGGTAAACTATACAGTGAGTCTTTAATAATAAACATCAACAGTACTACCGACTATTTAATGATTCAGGTTCAGGTTTATCCTAATGCATATACCTACTATATGTGCTCTCTGCACAGCAGTGGGTTTCATCTTAAAAAAATATTTTATAAACACACGATACACACAAGGAGTGTTGCTGAAATTCTGAACTTACGTGTTGAAAATTGAACCAAATCCTGTTTCATGAAAAGGTTAGTATTAAACCGATTTTTTTTCGTTTTTTTTTTTTTTTTCAGAAATGGAAATACACCAGAGGTTGGATTTGTTAATTACTTCTTTTGACCTGTTGCAAAATATTTTTAATTCAGTAAGTAGGAATGGGAATTAAAATAAATTGCCTTTACAAGGGAGTATAATTTTTTCCACCCTGTTGGATGGACTTATTTCTTTTGGCCAAGTTCTTTGATTGTGGCCCACTTCCTTCTTGAAGCCTCTTTGTATGGGTGAAAATCCTTGTATTATGCAAGCACCAGCTGTTATTATCAGTTATCTAATGTTCTTATCAGTTATTTGCTAGTATGTTCTAATACAATTGGTATAGCATATGTGGTTTTACTGTGATCTGCAAAAATTACGGTCTCTTTGCTTTCAGTAGTGGGCAGGATTTGCAAAGTAAACTCCAGTGGGCAGGTGTAATGCCCCAAGTTTTGAAAGAGTTTCTCTGCTCTAAATTACATAAGGTAAAATCGTAGCCCACATAACTCAGTAGATAAAATGACTTTAACTTCTATGGGCAGGATTTTGGCCTCAAACATATCTTTAGGGACTTAACTAAGAACTGAGATCTTTTAAAACATGGTCTCTGTTTTAAGGAATGGCCTTTGTTTTAAGTGGGTCTATGTCAAAGCCAAGGTGGGAAGGGCCCCAGACATGTTAGAATAACATTCAGGAGTGAAATGCTGGATTTCCAGAGGAATGATCCAAATCCCTGTGGTGAACAATACAGAGGTGGACAGCATGTTTTGTCCAACCACGGTTCTCCAGGACTTATAACTGCATTTTCCTGCTATCCTGTCTTGTGGCTGTTGACTAGATATAATGTGTGTGACATTTATGAGATTCTGTGCAGTAATGTTGAGAAGAGAGTTTTGTAGGCAGGCAGCTCAAATACAAGGTACGTGTGTGTTCACATCGTGTTCCTTGTACACACACTTCCATTACACACCTTCTTTTAGTCATGACTCTCCCCTCCCTTTTGCATCTCCATATTCAAGATTGCAGCAAGTCAAACTAACTCCTGAAAGCTTTCAGACTCGAGATTAGCACATTCAAGTCAAATAAAAAGAAAGTGAGATGGTTACTCAAATGATGAAGAGAGACTTTTACAGTCTGGAGCATCAGGGTTGGGGAAAGGTTGTGCAATAGTGTATGACTCCTATGTGTTCTGCTGAGAAGTGCCAATGTGTGCAATCTGTTACGGCAAAAAGCCAGCAAAGAGGCCATAAGGACTGCATCAAGTGAAGACACGCTCTTACCGACTTGGTAGAGCTCTGCAGTTTTTAGTTCATGACACAATCGAGGGGAAGGAAGAAACCACGGTTTCTAAAGTGCATGTTTCCATGCAAAGCCTGACAAACTAAATTCTGACTGGCCTGTTCCAGGCCATAAGGAAGGTGCAGTTATATTAACAAGGGGTCAATTTTGTCTGGGGAATCTGTGGAAGACAAAGATAGAGAAATGATGAAGGAAAGAAAAGATTGCAGAGGCTCACTTGGGTGGATTTGTGCAATGTTCTCTTAAGACATGGCCACATCCCTCCCTCAGTGCCCCCCAGTTTTGAAGGGAACACAGCTAGGGTGCAGGAAAACTGCTGGTAGGCAGTCCATACACGTTATGTGTGCAAGAGACAGCTTGGTCTGTTGCCCCATGAGATTTGAAATGAGCCTGGCAATTTGATGTTTTCGAGATGTCTTGCTGTTCTCAAGAACTTTCCTTACCGATATTGTCAGAAGCATAAAAAATGTGGCCTTTTCTCACATGAGGGTTTAAAGACCAGAAGGCTCATGATTTTCAAATCATGTGACATAGGCTGATATTGCTTATGAAGTGACGTACAAGAATGGAGAGAAAAAATACATATATGTGAAATACTTCCAAAGTGTTTAGCTTCAGTAGAAAAATACAGAGACATTTTAAATCTACTGATATAGAAGGAAGCAAATATTTTAGCTTTTGTATATATAAATGTATACGTGGAAGCTATTATTAATGTACACCTTGCTGTAATGGTTCATACAGATGTTAAGGAGGATTATGAGACAACTAAAGGCATAACCATTCTCTTAAGTCATGCTATACTGATCAAACAGCCCTGTGCAATGCCCTAGCTATTTACTTACAACAAGATAAAACATGATTAGTGCACATTACCAGTGTGGTAAAATGACAATAAACTCACAGCACACATTACCCAAGCAAAGCGTACTGAACTGAAATAGAGCCAAGTAATAAATTTGCACTCATCAAAGCAGTTACTAAAAAAATATATTATGAATTTCATAAAATAATTAATGCATACCTATATCTGCTGATGAAACAAACTTCCAAACACTGCTTAATTTTAAGCATGTAAATTAATAATTTCCAGCCTGGAGTCTACAGGTGCCTGGAAATTCGTGTTGTCCTCCTAAGAGGACAAACAGAAGTGTGGAAGAAAAGTAAGCCCTTTAAATTCAGTATTCTGCTGGTAAACTTACAAGAGCAGTATATCCAAAAAGGGTAAAGACTGTTAATATAAGTAATCCACCTCCTTGTCCATCCAAAAGCTTAAGCATGTGAGACTATGGAATTAAATCACTGTATGCAAACTGTTCGTTCATTCAACTTGTCGTTATTACACTGAATAATTTTATTGTAACAACAGCTATTATAATCATTTAAATGTTTGTTTGCTGTATAAACCTCTTTATTGCATATGTTACACAGCATAAAAGCAGAAAACACCATGGAATACGAATAGATTCAACACTGAGTTAGAGATGATGGAAAACACACTATGGACATTCTTCCCAAGAGATACTGTGACACAGAAGTTAGTGCAAATTCACGTCTCTGTTTTAAACCTTTAAAAAGTTAGAGGGTGGCAGACACTTTCTCTAATGCAACTCACTGTGCCCTGTGCCCTTACCAGTTGTTGTGTCTAACAAGCCTTTTGGATAATACAAAAACTGATAAACAGACTCAGCGGTTCATGTTGGACTCCCTTATACTGCAACAAGACATGTGACAGTGTTGATGTGATGGATGTCTTTGGGAGTGACCCCGGCAGGGAAGAAGCTGAATTAGCCTGCTGTCAGTCAGCAGCAGGAGGCGTGTCGTTTAGGAGGAGACAGAGAGGCTTGGTCAGTAGCTGATTGGAGGAGAGTACACTTGAAACCAATCCAAGTAAAGCACGTATAATAAACAACTACTAGAAGATTATAAAACTATGTGTTAAGGGAGAACACGGTCGGTGCAGTTGCAATTTGCAGTATGTAGGTGCCGCAGCAGTCTGCTGCAGGTGTATTTCAACGAAGGCTTTGTGTGCACACAAGCTGTTGTCGCATTGTCCACCCCGACTATTCGTGATGCGTGATGACCCACCACAACTGGTGACCCTAACAGTTGGGGAGAGACCCCCCAACAGATGTCCAATACCTGCAAAGAGGTAATAACAGCATTATTGCACCAGCACCATTGTGTATTCAAACCTGGACAGAGAGGTAGGGCAGGGATGGGAAATGAGGATGAGATGAAACCCAAGAAAGTTGATTGAGTATTAACCAGTAGTTAGAAAACCAGAGTTAAAACTACATTTGGATAAAATTTTCTGCTGAAATTCTTCCTTGTTCTGCTGCGTAATTGCCCTGTGGCCTCCAGAGCAAATCTAGAAAATCTGAACTTCCCTTTGCAAGCAATCGAGTTATAAGCACCTAAATACCATGGTGATAAAGCCTTTAATCTTCATGTCTACTTCAAACGCCCTTGTGTAAAACTGAGATAAATAGTGACTCTCTGAGAACATGATCATT
Organism: Buceros rhinoceros silvestris; assembly: GCF_000710305.1. Lineage (NCBI taxonomy): Eukaryota > Metazoa > Chordata > Aves > Bucerotiformes > Bucerotidae > Buceros > Buceros rhinoceros. Next base: position 11,508 of record NW_010406775.1, on the reverse strand, counting down.
TAGGTGTGAGATATTATGGTGAAGGAGGCCATAGAAGTACCTAGATCAGGTGCTTTTTTCCAGGTAGAGTCTTGAAGCCAGCACGAAGCTTTGGTTGTGGTGGTATTTGTATTTCTCAGCAATAGTTCTGATTTTTATTATGCTTCTGTGAGCATTCTGTGGAGATTATCTTTGGTGTTAGTTGTCACTACGGATTTTGCGTATTTTATTGTGTTGTGGAAAACTGTCTGAATCTGTTTGGAGTTCAAACAGTGGGGGGAAAAAAACAGGCTTAGTAACCATCCAAAATTTGAATCGCATAAACAGTTGTTTCCAGCAGGAGTTTAATATAATTTTATTTTTTCCTTGAGGAGCTCTGTTTCTTGGAGCACTTTTGCCAGGTGCATGGCCGGAAAAGTAAATGCTCGCATCTGTTTTCATCGTCCACATTTTTTGGCAGAGTAATTGATTTTATTTATTTTTTTTTTACAAAAAAAGAAAAAAAAACAACTGTGCAAAATAGATTCAGTTCTCTATCAGGTAGTTTTATAAAACTAATGGCGAGTCATTGTGTTCACTGTCGGGCACCTTAGGTTTCCATCTTCATTGTGGTTAAATGCTACTGGATTAGAAGAGATTTATTAGTATGATCATTATATACAGAGCTGAAATATTAAGGCAGAACTGGGTCTGCAGTCCTGATTAATAATTTCGCCAAAGAGAGAGGACAGCTAGTCCGGAGAATCAGTAGAAAAACTCTGTCAAGTATAACCACAGGAAAAGTGCAAGATGATGGAACATTGAAGTAAAATAAAGTGCTTGGCAGCTTTTAGAGCAGTTGAGAACTTCTCTCTCTGATGTATTCGTAGTTCCTGCCTCACCAAAATGTGTGAAGGTCATTGTTAACATGATCTACCTAACTTAAAGGCACCTCTTGGAGTCTGCTATGGAGATGTTGAAGGATCTTGGCTCCCTGCACAGTTGATGGAGAGGTTTTGCCATGTTGTCTGGCAGACAGCCTGGCTTGATCTCAATTAACTTTAAATACCCATGGAGACACTGATGCTGACTGCACTTATACAGCATTGACTGTTCAGTTCCTCTGATGCAGCAAATAGAAATGCTCTCCCCTAACTTCACGGGGAGCAAGGGCCCAGCAAAAAATATTCTCCCTCATGCCGTTGACTTAGGGCACCAATGCTTATGAAATGAATACATCCCCATAGTCCACACCTGTGTGTGTGGTTGTCTTCCCCAACACCTGATAGGAAGGGTGGTTGTTCCTATGCTGCATGCCGAACGTAGGTGGGCTGAGTCTCTTATTTAAGTTCACAGCTGATGTCTTTGAAAGAGCAGGAATTGTACCCCAGCCCAAGACTCTCATATTGTACGGAGCTGGCTAGTCTTTACCATGTTTGTCCTCTCAGTGAATAAAGCTGGTATCTTCAGCAGCCCCCTGGCAGGACAGGAGATGATCATTTTGCGGACAGTAACACAGTGTTGGTGCTTCCAGAGCAACACTGGTGATTATCCACAAAGTGTGTCTTGGTCCCCTGCCCAAAAAACCATGCCACTGGGCAATCGTGAAACAAAACCTCATCTTGACTGATTTCTGTTTTGTCTATATGTTACTGGCTTTTTGTCATACTGCCTGAAGCAAACTCCTGTCAAATTAAATTACATGTGATGACATAGATGCAGATTATGAACCGTCTACGTACTCATTATAGAGGTGTTAGTATTGAAGTTGGTGTAGAAAAGCTCAGATCTGGACTCCTCAGCTTGCCTGTATCTTCAATTCATTTAAAAGGATGTCTATTAACCCCTACTGGGTCAACGAAGAGTCTGCATCCAGAACTGTGGATCCTTTGCTTCAATGATAAAATAGGTTTTCAACACAGGGTAGAGCGTTTTGTAAGGCTAGAAGAGAGAAACGACAAAGGAATTTCAAATTGTCTCAGGGACACGGGGACAGAGACACTCTGTTCAGTATAAGTAGCGAGGGACTGTGTTATGGTAAAATCACATGGCAACACCTGAATTCAGAAATTCCTTTTACTGTAAGACTTGGAAGTTAGGACTAGTTACTGATAGCATGGCAAAGTAAGCTCTGCCCACATGTATAGTCCACCGCTCCCATGGGCACAGTTCTGTGATGCTGAGACGTAGTCAGCAGCCTCAATCCTGTTACAGCCCCTGGGATGGGAGGATACTTGACACGCTGGGAACATGGACTCTAAAGTGCATTTCAAACGTGTACTAGCAGGCTTAGAGACTGGATTTTTTAAACTCTTAGACTCAGTCAAATAAAGCTGGTTTCCCCCACAGCAAGACTAAGTGCTACTTCCTCAGTTATATGCACACCAAAATGCAACAGATATATTCCATGTTGGAATAGTTCTTGAAAGAACTAAGTTCAAAATCTGTTTTTATAGTTTGGAAACTGTACTTTTGTCATTCATCCAATAGTGTCTGAAATCTTTGTGTTTGAATTTTCACAACAATAATAATAGTATTGCTCTTGAATGGGAACTCAGCATAGCAATTATCAGCCCAGACAAAATTAATGTTTCAAAAAATTATCACCATCTGAACCTACGGTTTTATAATGCAAGAAGTTTTATAATCTGATTGAGGAGAAATCATCACATTCTAATAAAATAAAGTAACTAGCAGCAGAGTGAAATTAATAGACATCAGCAATTGTAATTAAATATTTCACGTTTCAAGGATGTTCACAAAACACTTAAAATGGCTCATCAGTTTGGCCAATTTGCCTTGGGTGTGAGGAAAGAAGCATCCAGCTGAGTGGACATCCTCATTGTACATCTACTTCAGGGAAGCAGTTTATCTCTAAGCTTTTGCAATTGGACTGTCTCATGTCTATAAAGTGCAAAGAAATCAGTCACCTACAGTATGCATTTTGATTAAATAAAGTCACCTGGAAGTTCAGGTTCTCCTTAGTTCAAAGGGTAAAACACTCAACAATAGGTCAACTGGGGAGAGCAGCGTTATAGGAAAAGCTTCTGAACTGATTAGCAGGCAAATTGCTCTGAGGTTGTCAATCATGTTTTGCTTCCTTCAATATAAATACCTGTTTGTTTCTAATCTCCTTAGGCTTTGCTAGTTCTAGACAGCAGGACCAATGTACAGCAGTGCAGAGCTCTCAGCTGCCTTGGGGGCAGGTGGAAATTGTGAGAACTCAGCACTTGGGAATAATCTCTGGACTAGGACAGAATGATGGCCATCCTGAAAAATAGGCCAGAAGATGGCACCTAACTTCCCAGGAAAATGCTTCTGTAAGTGTCTTGGTATTTAATAAAGTGTGTCTGATGTGTTCAGCTGCACACACAGACACACGTATGTCAATATGCTTTTTCTAGATTTGAGTCTACCCTCACCAAAACTAAAATAACCCATGTAATTATTTATATCAATATAATGTCTCTCTTTCATTTTGCGATAAAGTAATACAAGGGAAGCCTCAAAATACTTACATCCTTTGTTGTTTTATTTTATAAATCTAAAGAAAAAATGGCTCACAGCAGTCTTTACAAACAAGCTGCATCTGTTTAATATTAAAGTGAAAAAAAAAAAAATAAAACCATTACTTTTGGAATATCCAAATAACCTGAGGAAAAATAGCATCCATCTGGCCCTTGGTATAACTGTTTTTCACATCAGTGGGATGTTTCTGGGATTGCAAGATTCAACACTTATCTTTAAGTAGAGTGAGTTTCTAATGATGTAGCATCAAGAAACTTGAGAGTAATCTGTCTGCTTAGAAGTACAATATTGTGTTACCAGATCTACGGAGCAAAAGCACAATAAAGTTAATCCTTTGGTTCTGGAAAAGCTGTAGGTATTGCGATGGCAGATGTGCTGAAACAGAAGTGTTTACGTTTGCTAGGGCTTGTGAAGCAGCAACTCTGCCAGCTCAGAAGTATTTGAATTTCCTGCAAACATTTACCTAAGGGCTATTTTGGGGAAGGAAAAGAGCTCAGGAGTCTCTGAACCCTGTTGGCAGACCGGCAAACCTCTTCTCGTGAGTTGGTTGGCACATGCCTGCATTTTCTCATTGAACTTGTTCTCTGTCAATGTTGTCATTATGGTACTAAAGTGTTTTTGGTATATGGGGTACAGGATTACTAAGTCCAATACTCTTTTATATTTAATATGTTTTCCACTTCTTCTTCCTATGCCATATGGAAAGCAAGAAAAATGTTACGTTGAGGATTTTGTACTGTGGAAGTGTGAGATGACTCTGGTTGGGCCAGAGCTTTGAGGTGGAGATTCTTTCTAGACCTTCTTTTACAGTGAGCTCGCCAGAGAAGACCGGGAGGCTTTAAACTCGGAAAGGCAGGTTGTGTAGAGCCCAAATGAGCAGCTCAACCTTTCGAAGAGAGGTAAAACGATGTAGCTGGGTTAGAA